>NC_082382.1:21294040-21424040 GCF_031168955.1 Gadus macrocephalus
TCTTAATAAAATCAGGATTCATCGATATTTGACGAGGCGTTATCCTTGGCTCCTGGTTAGAGTATATGGTATTTGTGTATACTAGTAGTTATCTTGGAGGTAAGAAGTAGTTGTCGAGTGCTATATTAATGAGTTTTCAGGGTATTCCTTATTTTGTGAAACAAAACTTCTTGTGAACAAGTTACTCCTTGTGATATTTGTATGGGATATGAATGGGGGTCAATGAAACTCAGAATGTGTATTACTGCTACAAACTATGATCATAAAAAGAAAAACATACCTAGGGAAAAATTAATCATTGACAATTATTTAGGTGGCTTGATTTACATGTTGGAGGTCTAAGAAAAGGGGAAGGTGTCACGTGATAAACATCAACTGTTAGTCTTAAGTCTAAATCATTTTACATTTTGAATTATTCACACTGTATTTTGAACATATTTAAGAGCAAACTGTAGCATTCAGAATCTCAATTGTCCCTGCCGAATCTGTATCGGCAGGGACAATTGCTTGTTATAGGACCGAAATAGCAATAATTCAGGCTCAACTCTATCTGGCATTGACCCACAGTAAATCACAAAACAATATTCCTTTTGTTCATTTGTTGTAGTTTGACAAAGCATCTGGACATGTCTGGAGTTACCTGTGAAATGAAAATAATACGACATGTTGGATAGTCCTTTGAAACTGTAATGCGAGACTTTGGCTGTGGTTGAACGAGGCTGTAGTTGATGTCATGAGGGCCAACCACGAAGTTCACGGCCTATTCAAATAAAATTGCGACGTTATCAAATTTCCTCAATTCCTTTTCAAACAATGATGTGGGGGTTAGAGTTATAGGTGGTTACAGTAAATCGTGATACTTTAGACATTATTTTGCATCCCTTTTTGTGTGTGTGTGTCTGTGTGTGTGTGTGTGTGTGTGTGTGTGTGTTTTAACTGTCATTCCTTTCCTTTTATATTACAGTACATTCACAAGGCAGGCATCATCCACAGAGTAAGTCCTATTTCCTCATTGTATTGAGTCATGGCCAACCCTGCCCCAACAGGTAGGATGAGTATTCTTTATTCTGATTCCTAGCAGCATGTTGTGGGACGTTAAGGACATGAATAAGCCTCACCCCACATCTGCGCATAATATTTCAGTTTACATTCCCTCCTTGTTCAAAGAAGAAACTGAATTAGGGAATCACACTGCAGATACGGCACAACCTCTGGTGGAACGAAGCAGTTGCACCTTATTCCTGATTAGTGTTACTTGCAATCTTTTCTATGCTGATAGACAACCACTGTGTCCCAATTTTTTCAGGTGGGCCTATATTGTGCACCATTTGAGGTGTCACCATTTTGTAGTGCTATTCAAACTCTTTGAGTTTACAATTCTGGTTCCCTATATATTGCACTACTTGACACCAAGAATGCAAAAAAAAGTTCACAGATTTTTGTACAATATATTCAACGATGCATCTTCATTTTAATTGGACTCATCCTGTAGAATCTAATGACATCCAACAGTGTTGAGTTGTTTATTCGAACAATGCACGATAGGTGATGTTTTTTTCTGGTGCATAGTTAGTGTCCAAAATTCCCCTATTGTCCGAACCAGTGAACCACCTCCGACATGTTGCCAACCTTTTCAAAATTTGTTTTTATTCTCTTCCTGAGGTCACAAAACCTGTTGGTTTTGTTTTCCATGCTTTGGTTGTCAGTATATGCCATGGGTTGGAATATTTACCTTATTTTGATTCTAACTTAATTTCCGTTAACAACAATGTTATTTTCCCGCTTCGTTCATAGGACCTTAAACCGGGAAACCTGGCCGTGAACCAAGACTGCGAGTTAAAGGTTAGCGTCTAGAAGGAATATCTTTCAAACGAAAACCATGTAGACAAGATCTTCCATCTATTTTCTGACCCAAAGTCCACCACGACCGTTGTAACTCGGTGCTGTTGACTCCAGATCCTCGACTTCGGGCTGGCTCGCAGTACCGATGCTGAGATGACGGGCTACGTGGTGACCCGGTGGTATCGGGCGCCGGAAGTCATTCTCAACTGGATGCACTACACCCAGACTGGCAAGAACACCATACATGTTGCATGTTAATATCTGTATCGCTGGATTCCTCAAGGGTCCCTTCCATCACAATGTCTGCCACCCGTACTTTCAGCTTGGTGTAATGTGAAAGTTTTCCTACATTGTTATTTTGTCAATTGTGTTTTATCTCGAGAATTTTGATTAATTTAGTTAAATAGACCTGTTTGGCTCATTAAAACCAAGGGAAGGACATTCATTATGGATTAAATGCTAACGGGTTATTGTTATATTATGAATATCGTGGAGAATGTAATCAGGGAATACTTGCATCAATCGTCTGGCTTGATGGGAATGTAGCAGGCCTTTGAGCCCTTGCCAAATATATTCCACGGCGTGGGTGGATTCGTGTCTCTACGGTTCCTTTCTAACGGTTCATGTAAACTGGTTTCCTTGCCTCCCGCCGCTTTGTAGTGGATATCTGGTCCGTGGGCTGCATCATGGCAGAAATGATCAACGGAAAAACACTCTTCAAAGGGAAAGACTGTATCCTTTTTTTTGTGGATGTTTGTGAATAGAACAACATTCAAATTTAAGCACGTTTGTTGTTGTTCTTGTTACCGTAATTAAGTGTGCCTGATAATGTTTTTTTAATTTTTTTAACGTTACACTAACCGATTATAACAAATTCATCATGGCCGATAAGTATAACCAATATGATTACCGTTAAAATAACGAATGGCAGTTTGTGAGCAGCCAACTGCCAAAAACTGTTTGTACTCTACCAATGGTCGCGCTAAATGTCGTTAACACATCGTCTTGTCAATGACAAATTGTCAGGTGACTCATTGTGGGACTTTGTCCTTGCTATTGGAACCCTAGCTGAACGTGTATTTCAAATAGAATTCGTGCTCTTGTCCTCTGCGATTGTAAAATAATCACAGGCTACAAATTATCAACTGTATTTATCGGATCTAATTGTATTATCTGAATAATACATAATTCAAATGACACTTTCATTAGCGTCATCATGCCCCACATTTTTATCAAAATTGATATATAACGTGCATCCTTATCCATTATGCTATTTATAATCAAAACAGGATATTTGGGGAATGCAAATGCAAATCTTTACAAATCCAATCATTTCTGTTTAGGCGATATGAAAGGCTGTTCACCTTTGACCCTATGGAATCCCAGATATGGACCAACTCACCCAGATCATGAAAGTGACTGGTGTCCCTGGGAAAGAATTCATCCAGAAGCTGGACAGCCCTGAGGTAAGAGAGGTTCAAGAGAGGGAGGCTTCTGTGGAGTCAATATCGGCGTCGTCTACAGTTATTGAGTGCTTGTTATATTGCTTTCAAAGGCCAAAAGCTACATGAAGAACCTCCCGCATTATCCAAGGAAGGACTTCTCCACCTTGTTTCCCAAGGCCAGTGCACAAGGCGAGTCCGACCTCTAACCTGACCTCTAACCCTCTCCTGCATCTGCTCCTGCTCTTCCAATGTCTTACTTTTCACTCCATAAAAAAATGTCACTTGTTGTTTACAGATGTGATGTGTTAGATACATGTAATTAATGAGCAGTTACGGTGAAGGCATCTTCCTGAGAGAAGCCTACAGGCAGACTATTGACAATGAAATTCATGGGTGTATACTAGCCAAATTCTAAACAATAGGCTTTTTTTAACCCTTTTTAAACATTGGTCCCCAGAAGATAGCCCATGTACAGTCCTGTTAATGAATCGGAAATGTTTTATCGCATTTCCATCTAAGCCACCCCCACTTCCTTCATGGGGGGCCGTACTCCAGAGCGAACAGTGTCTGAACGTATCGTCTGTTAATTCATCCGTACGAGATTCATTATTCAACCCATTCAACGTTGGCCCCTCCGCTGCAGCCATTGACCTGCTGGAGAAGATGCTGGTTCTGGACGGGGACGAGAGGCCCACTGCCGAACTGGCCCTGGAGCACCCTTACTTTGACACGCTGAGGGACCCAGAGGACTGCCCCGACCCCAAGCCCTATGACGACAGCCGGGACAACGCAACACTATCCCTTGAGGAATGGAAACGTAAGTGAGAGAAGTGAAAGCCAAATTAGAAATATTAAAAATACAAATCAAAACTATACATGTTATTCTAGTACTTCTCATTTAGAAGACGCTTTTATCCAAAGCAACTTGAGCCATTCATACACACTCCCCGACAGCGGAGTCAGTTCAAGGCGACAGCCAACTGGTCAGCAGCAGTTAGGGTTTATGCTGCGTTTTAATATCCATCCGTCTCGGAGGTCCGAGGAACGTTGCCTAGCGACACACACAAACACGCCCCTTTTCCTCGGACGGCGAACTCGCCATCTCGGTTGAACTCAGTGGTGACCGAGCACAATTCCGAGACAGAATTCAAGATGGATGCGCCCAGTGTGACTTGAAGTATGAACTGTTTTCATTGTGCTTGGACCACTTTGGTGGTTTAAATGGCAATTTCAATCACTCGTATTGCTGCAATACCTTACTGCGTCCGTATCTCTGCCTATGGCCTATAGCCTACTTATTTTGGAGCGCCTGGTCCTCTGCCAATGCTACCGCGACAACAGCTTTCCGGGTGGCGTCCATGTTTTCCTCCAACGACTGAGCGAAATAATAAAACGCTTGAAGTGTGGGCGTGGCGTCAGATCCGAGATCCGAGTCGGTTCGCAGAGAATACTTGAACGCAGCATAAGTGTCTTGCTCAAGGACACCTTGACACTCACCTAGGGGGAGCCAGGGATCGAACTAGCAACCTATAAATCAATACGCTCGATCTCCTGACTTAAGCTGACCCTTGTGTTTATAAAAAAAAAACATTTTAATCCAATTTGAGGTGTATTTCAAAATACATTTATAATCATTAGGGCTCAAGTATAAGTTAAAGAGCTGCGTCACGTAGTAGTATGCAGAACATATGTAAAATGTTTTTTGTATTGTTTAGATCTGATGATTGTCAGTCGTCAGTTTCCTGGCCACAGTAACGCATATGTGTGACGTTCTTTGGCCTTCTTTCTGCCTACAGAGTTATGTTTCAAAGAGGTAAGAAGCTTTGTGCCATTCCCGAGGAGAGACTCGAAGAGAAGAAACACACTGACGATGACTAAGAGTGCCTGAATGCTGTGGTACTATTGATAACCCATATCAATTCATTCTATACACTATAATTTGACCACAAGCGTCATACACAAACAATCAAACAGTGTTTTCATTTGAATGACCACATGTTGATGATAGCCTACTTCAATTCAAGTATTTAGAAAGGTAAACGGGTATGTGTATTTCATTCAAACTGGAAGACCGGTTCTTCAATAGAAATTCGTTTTTATTTAAAATATTTTAAGACCTGCAGGAAAATAGAATGTGTGCATACAACTGGCTTTGAGTACTGTATTATTATTTTAATCAAGGTTTACATACAAATGATGTGACACTGTGTTTCATGCTTCTGTCATTTGGAATTCATTACATCAACGTCATGAATGTATCTTTTTTTTAAATAAAAAATATGGCTGTTTTTCATTTATTTTGAGTATTTTCATCGGTTCAATATAGCCGATTTATTTTAATTTGTCCGTCTTGCGCAGTGATCATGGTTTATGAGTTTATATGAATTTCTGGAATCAAAAACCCAACCAGTAAATCAGACAAATCCGATGGAATCAAAGAACCGGATGCCTTAAAAACAGCCAGGGCAAAATTTAAAAATTTATAATAATACATTATTTATCTATTATTTAAGAATGTACAGCGATTGTGGGTACGGGACTGGAATTTTTGGTTTTGGATTCAGTGTTTGGATTTTCTTTTGTTTTAAGGTAAGGATAACGTCATTAGGTTTAATTTAGTTTTTTTGGTTTTGGTTTTTGTGTCTTATTTGAATTTCCTGTTAGAGTTTGGTTTTACAGTTTAGGGCTGTCCCCCAGGTAGGGTCCCTGGACGGATCATTGGGATGATACCCAGGCCGTATGCGTAGAGCCGTAGGTCTGCGAGAAGGCCCCTAGGCTCCCCCCAGCTCCCTCTGGTGGTTGACCCACCGATGCCCGGCCGCATCAGGGTAAATGAAGTGGCTCAACCAGAAGGCCTACTGCGGTGCGCTCTCAATGGCCCATCCAGCTTAGTCGCACAGCAGGCGTTAGATCTGTGAGGATTTGAAGTGGCCTCATGGAAAGTAGCCCCGGGATGTTAAACTAACCTCCTCTAAAGCCATGTCAGACTTTATTCCTTGAAGCAGACTACTGCATGGGTCAACTTTGACCCTAGTGGTTTAGTAAGTATACTACACTTAAAAAATACTGTGCATAAACATTGTAGTAAATCTAGAATAAATAATGATTAGAATTGTATTATTTTGCATATTTCATTCACTCAGAGACCGATGCAGATACTGTTGACCATAATAGGGGGCCTCATGACTTGTTGTATCCACCCAAACAAGTGTGTTTGTGTATATCAACAGGTGGTAGGCTTTATTTACAAAAATTGTAATAAAGTCTAAAATACTGCATGCCTGTAATGTACGATAAGATTTTGCCTACTTTATTAATTCCGGACTAAATAGAGGCTGATAGCAGAAAGAAAGGGACAGTATTATAAAAGGCATTAAGATATTATATATATATATATATACCAAATCTACGAAAAATAACAATCTTACACATAATGAGCAAAAATACATCACACAAAGTGCATAAAAACGAATGCAATATTTTAGACATTGAGGTCAGGTATTGACATTTTATAAAATGTAGGCCATTATTTCATGCTACATTTTGTAAATCTCATCCTTTTTCTATTTTGTACCTTCTGGTTATAAATTATTGAAACCATACATTATTAACCATTTTCGTGAGAAGAACCAAATATTGTACATTATACTGCAGATCCGGCTGATTTCACGGGCGAGTGGCCCGCGCGCGAAAATGCTGGCGAGGTTGAGTGTAGGGGC
Organism: Gadus macrocephalus; assembly: GCF_031168955.1. Taxonomy (NCBI): domain Eukaryota; kingdom Metazoa; phylum Chordata; class Actinopteri; order Gadiformes; family Gadidae; genus Gadus; species Gadus macrocephalus. The sequence goes on from NC_082382.1 coordinate 21,301,047, forward strand.
GGGGCTTATGCGGGCTCGCTCTCCAAACTCCGCTCACCACATAGACAGCTAGCCAGCTACTGCTAGCCCAGGCTAGCCATTCCTCTACTAACAAACTAGCTCGACAACAAGCCGTTTTTAAACTTAAGATCGGGCGCCCATCCCGTTCGCGTTTTGAGAAGACATTAGTTGTGTTGGGGCATTATATACGGGATGTTGAGGAAAAAACGGGAGCGAATTAGACGGTAAAACATACCGGCGTTTGCGGCAAATCTGAGGTGCGCGGCTAGCTCACGTTAGCTGCTAACTTTTGGTGGTATTTCTAGAGGAGCTACTGGCCAGATATTGACGGTTGTGGACGCGGCCGGGTACCTACTGTTGGGGTGCCTGTGTCAGTCACTGCAAAAGGTAAGAGGGGTTGTTGTCCCACTTGAAACGATATATTTTGTTAACCATGTAATTGCTGGCGTTAAATATTTCAGCTATAATGGATTAGCATTGCTCCTGTATGTTGTCTATGTGAAGGCATACGGGGTGAGGAAAGTTAGCTGCAATCGTAGCCGCTCTGGACTCAAAACTACTTTGACAACGTTCTATGTATTCCTAATATTACTTATATACATTGAACCTATGTATTACTTGTTATAAATTGATCTTAATAAGTGGCCGAGTGTTTGAGAACGTTCTAATACTGTAAATATGGCTGACATTTTGCTCTCAAGATAAGGAGTGTGTGCCATTAGAGGCGGTGTTATTCTTGACAATGATTGGCTGTGGCGCGCATCAATCGCAGTGTGGGAGCAGTTGATTGGCTTGGCAGGTCATGTTGTGGATAGCCTTGATTGTAGTTGCAGGGGCTAAATCTGCATATTGAACTGATCTATAATTCGACTGAATTTGGTAGGCATCTATCTAATAAGAGTAAGTTAAATTGCGACATGCGTGTTTTTTCTTTCTTATCCAGGTTAAATTTGTTGAGTTGTGTTGATACCATATTGTCGGCAAGAGTCCATCCGAATGTACTGATCACCAATATTGATCATCATAGTTGAGGCCTGTCATCTCTTAAATCTCAGATGTAATTTGACATATTCTTTTTTAATTAAAGTGAGCTGAGGCCGAAGATTTCTGAATTGAATACTAAAATAAAGAAGTCATCATTTCAATTAATCAGTGATCTTGCCACAGCAATCATAGTAATCTATAGTAATAACACCAGCCTAAATGTTTAAATCCCTATCAAATGGCTGTGTCACCATTCCAATGAAGTATTGTCGTAAAATGGCAGTCCTTCCTTGAATATTAATAACGTGTGTTGCTGCATGGTCAAAGGTCCATGACGAAGCCACGCCGTAAGAGCCAAGTGGCATGGGGGGCCGGAGCTGGCAGCCGACGGTCCGAAGACGCCACCGGCTGTCGCCGGGGTGCACGGCAACCGCCGGCGTCGCCCTACGGCCTGAAGACGTCCCCCACGCGGGACGGCCTGAGCTACTCCCAGACCCAGCGCGTGGTGGAGGTGGACCTGGACGGCAGGCTGCATCGCATCTCCATCCTGGACCCCCTGGCGGTCATCACGGAGGACGAGATGATGGCGCAGGACATCGTGGAGTGTAACAGCAACAAGGAGAACAGCGAGCAGCCCTCGCCGCCGGCCAGCGGCCCCCAGGCGGTCCGCAAGCCCGCCACGCCCCGCGGCCGCAGGAAGGACCCCAAGAGCTCCTCCGTCAAGTCCTCGCCCTTCTCCAAGAACCACGGGCCCAACTCGCACCCCCAGACCCCCGACAAGGGGGGCCCCCACCAGGGCGGCGCCGTGGCGGCCCTCCCCGAGCCCACCTTCCGCCTGCTGGAGACGTTCCGGCCGGCGCAGGCCCCGCCCCTGCCCGCGGCGTACTACCGCTTCATGGAGCGCTCGGCGGAGGAGCTGGAGGCGGAGGCGGAGTACGACATGGACGAGGAGGACGCGGCCTGGCTGGAGATGATCAACGCGGGCCGCCGGGCCGACGGCCACCCCGGCGTCTCGGCCGACACCTTCGAGCTGCTGGTGGACCGGCTGGAGGAGGAGGCGTACCGCGAGGCGCGCAGCCGGGCGCCCTCGCAGAGCGCGGCGGACGACGACGACGCCTTCTGCTGCGTGTGCCTGGACGACGAGTGCCTCAACAGCAACGTCATCCTGTTCTGCGACGCGTGCAACCTGGCCGTGCACCAGGAGTGCTACGGCGTGCCCTACATCCCCGAGGGCCAGTGGCTGTGCCGCTGCTGCCTGCAGTCGCCGCAGAGGCCGGCGGAGTGCGTGCTCTGCCCCAACCGCGGCGGCGCCTTCAAGCAGACCAGCGACGGGCACTGGGCGCACGTGGTCTGCGCCATCTGGATCCCCGAGGTGTGCTTCGCCAACACGGTGTTTCTGGAGCCCGTGGAGGGCGTGGCCAACATCCCGCCGGCCCGCTGGAAGCTCACCTGCTACCTGTGCAAGCAGAAGGGACAGGGCGCGGCCATCCAGTGCCACAAGGCCAACTGCTACACGGCCTTCCACGTGACGTGCGCCCAGCGCGCCGGACTCTTCATGAAGATCGACCCGGTCCGGGAGACCAGCGTGCACGGCACCACCTTCTCCGTCAAGAAGACGGCCTTCTGCGAGGTGCACTCGCCGCCCGGCCAGGAGGACGAGGGCTCGGACGAGGAGGCGGAGCGGGACAGCGAGGGCCGCGTGGTGGGCAGCCGGCGGCGGGCCAGCAGGGGGCGCAGCGCCTACTCGGAGCTCCCCACCACGCCGAAGCGCGGCCGGAAGGGCGACGGCGCCGGCAAGCAGGGCAAGAGGAAAGGGAAGAAGGGCGCCGGGGACGCGGTCCAGTGCCCTGCGTCGCCCGTGGCGACAGTGCCGCACATACCGACCCCCAGGTACGCCCTCTTTACCGCCCCCGTCACACGGTCGCCACGACCCCGTGGAGCTGTGAGGGGGTGATCTTCTGTGTCAGTGTAATGAGCCTGTTTGAATTCTCTCCCTTAGTACAGTGTTTGCCAAATCTCCACTCTAAATTGTTGTGGTTTTTTGTTGTCACAATCCGGATGGACCGATCAGGGTTTTTTGAGGCTGATACTGACCACACTTTTATTTTCAATGTGTGATCACATAAGCAGGTCCGACATCGATTTCACATCGATTGGTGATCTGCATTATTTTACAGATCAATTGATCTGACCAAATTTTTTTCAATTTTTTTATTACAGTGAAATTATGCCAAGAATTGTCCATTTTGTTCAAATTCCTTAAACTGGTGCATCCCGGTTTATATATTATGTACATCTATATTATAAACTGGTACTATATCAAGGAAGATAAACAAGGTAATTTTCTAATCATAAAATGCATTATTTTAAATCGGTTCCTAATTGTTTAGGCTAGGCTTTTCATAACATATCGTCGCATAAATAGAATGCTTAAATATATTTTAAACGTGATCTGGCAATGGACATTGCTGAGGTCAAATATTGGCACTCCTTTTTACTACTGTGACGTAGACCAATTACCGCGTTGTTCATGGGCTGATCACTTTCAAGGCTGCAGGGCTCGTTTGCCTATTATATTTAGTACTTCATCAAGTGACAAAACCGGCTGCTGCGACAGAAGCAGCCTCCGTGTTTTTATTTTGCCCATGGAAGTGTATTGGCGAAACCCACCGACTCTTTGTTAAACCAGTGGGTGACCATGAAAGGAGTGCTGTCCATGGCGCCCCTCCAGAGCTCTTCATGAGGCCGGCTGCAGCAGACAGCGTGGTTATTAAGTACACGTTTCAAATAAGCATAGTGTTGCTTCAGATTCTAGTAACTAACTATGCATGTAAACTAAATTCACAGCGTTAAATGTAGGACGGGATTAATTGTCTCGGTGACTAAACCTAATGACGATGCGTCTTGTCTACAATGCGTCTTGTGCAGAAGAGATCCTGAATCCCCTGATCGTCTCCTGAAATCAGCCCATTTTTAAGTCTTTCAAAATTTCCCCATCATGAGTTTAGGGCATGTATCAATAATGATTGATAGGTGATTCCCTCTAACCAGGAAGAGTGGATCAAGAACTATATTGACCCCAAACCATTAAATGTCTCATCTGTAAATAAATAAACGTATAATGTTTAATTTGTTATAATCTATTAGTTACATAGCCTATGACATAGCAAAGCATTACATCCAAATCCAAGTGATCAAGAGGTAGCATGCCTGCAACACATTCCTCTCTGGCAATCAGTAACATACACACACATCTAGGGCTGGGCGATTAATCGAATTTCGATCTCAATTTCGATTTTAGTGTCAAACGATCACAAAACGAATATAATCAAGTTTTTTTTTTTTGTTTTTTTATCAGAATCAGCTGCCGATAGAGCTAGATACATATCTGAACATTATTTTAGATTTGACCATTTTTCTTTTTGACCATTTTGTGTATTTTTTTTCAGTTGAATTTCAATGTTCTCAGTTACAAAGTAATAATAACACTAATCGTGATTTCAATATTGACCAAAATAATCGTGATTATGATTTTTCCCATAATCGGGCAGCCCTACACACATCATACAAATGCAAAGCTGGCAATACTCACAACCACGGGGACACAATACATTTTTTAATACTTGGATGTCCTTCCCTTTGACATGTCATCAGGCACAATATGAACCTACGTTAAGCAGCTGTTGAGTGCAGCAACGGTTACCATGGTGATCTGCCTGTATGTATGTCTGAGCGTCCCTCGAAGGAAGGATTCCAAACGGCGTTCCCTCTCAGGATTTCTTCCTTGCTAGCTAATGGATTTTTTTCTTGTCCTCTGGGGGGCTAGGGCTAGGGGGGGCGGGGGGTGTTATAAATATATGACCTGTTAAGCCCTTTGAGACTGTAACTGTGATTAACGGCTACACAAATTGAATAGATCCAACCACACTCACCCCAGCGTCCCCAGGCCTATTGGATGCTTGCTTGTGGTGAAGGGGCGGGACTTTTCCCTCAGGCCAAAATAATGTTTTTGTTCGGTTCCGGTTTTCGACCGACCCTGTCAATTTATGTGCGACCCAAATTATTTTGAGCTTTAAAAAAAAAAGAAAAAGAAAAAAAATGGATGCAAACTATAATTACGTTTTTGTACAGCACCTCTTCATTCTGTACAAGGATGAGCGAATTTTCTCGTTTTTAAATAAAAAACAACCTACCTATCATTCGCTGCCGCTGGAAAAAATAAAAAAATAAAATAAAAAAATAAAATAAATTCCCTACCTACCCATGACCTCAACTGACAACCAACAGGAACCAAACTTATATTTTTTTTTTGGCCTCAGAATATGGATGTAGATGTAGGCATGATATAGCGCTGTGGGCCGGCTATATGAGTCTACCTTTGGGTATCCTTGAGCAAGACACCTTACCTCGACCTGCCGCGAAACAAATCTGAATTCAATGCAGGACCCTTTGGGTCACAGTTTCTCCTAAATGTGGAATATAAGGCCTTGAGGTGTGCAGGGGATAGCACTAATTGATATCTATCTCTTGCCCGCAGGCTGAACATAATCTGCAAGGGGATTCTCTTCCAGAGGAAGACCCAGTTCATGCAGAGGATGCACAACTATTGGCTTCTGAAGCGCCAGTCACGGAACGGTGTTCCACTTGTTCGTCGGCTGCACACCAACGTCCAACCACCGAGGCCCGCTGAACCGGTGGGCCCGCCTTTTTGATTAGCATGGTTTAATGGTGGCCTCAATTCAACGAAGTAGGCCATTTCAACCGATATTTGGCGATCAAGATTTTCTAATATATATTTTTCATGTAAAAAGAAATGTACACGATGACACGTCTGTGTTATCTTATTAATAGTAAGAGGGATTGTGGTTTGTATTCCATGTTCCCGAAAATATGTTTTTAATTGTAATTTATGTCTGTGAAATAACAGTATTGGTATTATGTGGTGTTTAAAAGGGGAAGGAGGCTTATGGCTCCATCCTTCTTTTCAAAATCTGTTAAACAGGTCTTCAACAATCAAACAAAAGCTAAACTTTAAAACGACATGCTGGCCCCGCCCAGCTAATTTCTGTTTACGCCAGCCTGAATAAACTGATAAATGTAATACACACTGAAAGTTACATCAGCTCACCTTTTGTATGTATGTGTGTGTGTGTGTGTGTGTGTGCTCCAGCCCGAGGTGGATGAGAAGGTTTCTGCAGCGGTGGAGGCCCTGAGGTACTGGCAGAAGCTACGGCACGACCTGGAGAAGGCGCGGTTGCTGGTGGAGCTAATCCGCAAGAGGGAGAAGCTCAAAGGAGAGCAGGTAACTCGCCCCCACTCTCCGCTGGTACAGCTCCTTGCTGCTAGTTTGTGAGTGTGCAGACATATAAGAAAGCCTCAACATAAAGGATACCAAACCTTGTGGTAGACTTGGGTACGAAACGTGTCACTGACAGTAGGGTTGGGCGACTAATCGAATTTAGATCGATTTAGATTTTAGCACCAAACGATCACAAAATTAACATAATCGAGTTTTTCGATTTTGTTATTATTACTAACAAAATCCCTTTTTTTGTGTTTTATAGAAAGGGCAGAACAGCTGGATACATATCTGTGTTCCATTTTAGATTGGAAAAATTTATTTTTGACCAGTTTACCCAATGTAAACCGCCTACCATGAGCAGGGTGCCCTTACCTGCTACTTAGTTACATGTCTCTGAGATAACTATGTATAAGCCTACAATTATAAATAACTAAATAGTAAATGTCTTGCCCTGTTTCCGGCTAGGCTATTCATGAAGATAATGGCTAATTACTACTGGGACAAGCTTGTTGTAATCCTGAACGCATCTTAAATGATAAAAAAAAAACGACAAGATTTTCCATGCGTTCCCTACTGTCCCCCACCCTCCTCATTGTCTGCGGTGTTCTTCATCCTCCTCCAGGTTAAGGTTCAGCAGGCGACCCTGGAGATGCGGCTGACCCCCATGTTGGTGTTGCTGCGGGCCACCCTGGACCAGCTGCAGGAGAAGGACCTGGCCAACATCTTCTCAGAGCCCGTGGACATCAAGGAGGTGGGTGCAGCTCGGAGCCCAGCGTGTGAAGCGCCACGCTGGGTCCACGAGCCGATGAACGCGAGAGGATGAGAAGAGAAACCGGAGACGATAAGAGGGCTTTATTACTTCCAGTTGCAGTGCTCCTGACAATATGGGAGTATGCCACCTGGTTGTAGTCGCAGTGTGTGAGACCATCCACACCGTTAGTAGTGGGGAGACTACTAATGAGTTCGGTCCGCTCCGGTCTGTTGAACTGTGTGAATCAGAATAGCGTAGCGGAAGGTTGCTAGTTTGATTCCCGGCTCCTCCTAGCTCGAGTGTCGAGGTTTCCCTGAGCAAGTCACCTCGACCTGACTGCTCCCGACGAGCTGGCTGTCGCCTTGCATGTTTGACTCCGCCGTCGGTGTGTGAATGTGTGCATTAATCGTTGCAAGTCGCTTTGGAGCGAAGCCTCTGCTAAATGTAAATGTAGCTCTGCTGGCTGGGTGGCGGAAGTGGCAACGTTTTCATGGCAGTGTGGATAGTAGAACTCTCGTAAACAAATAAGAGGGGTACGGGCACTTTAATCCAACTTTCAAGTAATGCTGAAAACACTCAATCCATTGAACTAGTTTCTAGCTCTAACCAAAGGGGAATCATTGTAAGCAACCTCTTTAGCATGAAGGAGCCTCTTTAGATTTATCCAACCGCGTGAGGGCGGAGACGAGCAGTCCCCTGACAGTACTGTCCCCCCCCCCCCCCCCCCCAGGTGCCCGACTACCTGGACTTCATCACCGCCCCCATGGACTTCTCCTGCATGCGCTCCAAGATGGAGGCGCACGCCTACCGCTGCCTGGCGGACCTGGAGCTGGACTTCAACCTCATGGTGTCCAACTGCCTCCTGTACAACGCCAAGGACACGGTGTTCCACCGCGCGGCGCTCCGGCTGCGGGACCTCGGGGGCGCCGTGCTGCGGCACGCCCAGCGGCAGGCCGCCAACACGGGCCTGGACCCCGACACGGGGCTCCTCCTTGCCGAGTCGCCCCAGAAGCAGAACTTCTACAGCTGCACCTGGGAGGACGGTGAGTCTGGGAGCCTCAGGGGCCACTCAACCTGTTCAGAGTTCGCCTGTTCAGAGTTCGCCTGTTCAGAGTTCGCCTGTTCAGAGTTCACCTGTTCAGAGTTCGCCTGTTCAGAGTTCGCCTGTTCAGAGTTCGCCTGTTCAGAGTTCACCTGTTCAGAGTTCAGAGTTCACCTGTTCAGAGTTCAGAGTTCACCTGTTCAGAGTTCACCTGTTCAGAGTTCACCTGTTCAGAGTTCACCTGTTCAGAGTTCGCCTGTTCAGAGTTCACCTGTTCAGAGTTCACCTGTTCAGAGTTCGCCTAGGCTCTGCATAGCCACCCCCGTCCCTCCCCCTGCTTGTTTTATGTTGTACGTCCTGGCACTTAATGTACGCACTTATTGGATGTCGTGCTTGGTTATAGTACTTAGTTATGTAGCATCTTATCCTAGCTATCTTTGTTGTGTACGGGGAATGGGTTAACCTAGCGATTGTTAGTACTTGGCACTTGGTTCTATGAACATCCATACTGTACCGACAGCGATATATTGTTTCTCTTTCTTATGGCAAATATACTTGTTGTAATTGTCGCTTTGGATAAACACGGCTGCTAAATGCCCTACTTGTAAATGTAAATGTCTCCTGCAGTGACAGACTTTCAAAACTCTACTTGCTAAGAATGAAGTCGATTTTGTGGAGATTAGTTATTTGAGGGATTATAGGATTACTTGAAATCTGAGCCATCGTCTTTAAAGAGAAATCCTTGGCTGCAGGGTGTAGTGGTCTCGTGTGTTTGCATGTAATTGCCATAGCTCAGTGGCTAATGGATAGGCTTTGCTACAAAATCGCTAATCAAGGATACAATCATAAAATAACATTTGTGCAGGGATTGGATAGTAAATGGTAAATGGACTGCATTTATGAAGCGCTTTTATCCAAAGCGCTCTACAATATTGCCGGACATTCACCCACTCATGCACACATTCACACACCGGCGACGCAGTCAACCATGCAAGGCGACAGCCAGCTCGTCGGATGCAGTTAGGGTTAGGTGCCTTGCTCAGGGACACCTCGACGCTTGACACAGCTAGGAGGAGCCGGGGATCGAACTAGCAACCTTGCAATTATTAGCCAAACCACCCTACCTCCTGAGCTACTGCCGCCAGACTTGGATACATGACGTATGGAAGAAGATATACTTATCTGGCCTACCGGTCTCCCCCCCCCCCCCTTTCTCCCCATCTCGCCTCTCTCTGCCCCACTCTCCCCTCTCCCCTCTCCCCATCTCTCCCCCTCTCTCCCCTCCCCCTCTTTCTCCCCTCTCCCTCTTTCTCCCTCTCCCCCTCTTTCTCCCTCTCTCCCTCTTTCCCCTTCTCTCCCCCTCTCTCCCCTCTCCCCCTCTCTCCTCTCTCCCCTCTCCCCCTCTCTCCCCTCTCCCTCTCTCTCCCCCTCTTTCTCCCTCTCTCCCTCTTTCCCCTTCTCTCCCCTCCCCTCTCTCTCCCTCCTCCCCCCCTCTCCTCCCCCCTCTCCTCCCCCCCTCTCCTCCCCCCTCTCTCCCCCCCTCCCTCCCCCCCAGTGGACAGCCTGCTGGACCCGGCCAACCGGCTCCACATGTCTGTGGAGGAGCAGCTGAAGGAGCTGCTGGACAAGCTGGACGTGGTGACCTCCTGCGGGGCAGCGGCGCCCGCACGCGGCGCGTCCGCCTGCTGCGCCGCGAGATCCACAACGTCCGCTTCCGCCAGGGACCGTCCCCCCCGCCGCGGCCCGCTCAACGGCCGCCGCAAGGACCGCCACGAGAGCGGCGGCGGGCGACGACGACGACGACGGCGACGACTGCGTCGATGTGAAGGAGGAAGAGGAGGAGGAGGAGCGCACGGCGAAGGGCGGAGCCGAGGCGAAAAACCGACGGCGGGCGGTTTTCGTCGTCCTGCGATAAAGGTGGGGGATTACCGTAGCGACCGCAATCCGGCTGTCCTCTCAATGCCGAAAACGCTGTTTAACAAAACGAAAAAAACGCAACGAAACAAAGCTAACATGAGCTAATGGCACATTGTCCTCAGGTAATTGAGCCAGGGTCCCCCCCACGCACCAACCCAAACCACCCCACTGACTCCAGTCTAGTAAGTAGGGGTCCCTCCAGAGTCTCCTTCGGCCATAGAGCTCTCTCTCTCTCTCTCTCTCTCTCTCTCTCTCCTCTCTCTCTCTCTCTCTCCTCTCTCTCTCTCTCTCTCCTCTCTCTCTCTCTCTCTCTCTCTCTCTCTCTCTCTCTCTCTCTCTCTCTCTCTCTCTCTCTCTCTCTCTCTTTCTCTCCCCCCCCCCCCCCCCCCCCCCCCTAGTGTCTGCACCTCTTCCCCCCCCTACTCCCCTCCCTCATAGACCCACCACCCCCATTAGCCATGCCATCTCACCCCAGCCCCGTCCAGAGAAGGAGTCGCCGTTGTCATTGTGTCTGTGTGTCCCGTCTGTCGGTTTCCAGTAGCACAGGGTGGCCCGGCTCACACCGCTGTGAGTCCTGCCCTTCCTCGTTCCCGCTCTCATCTTTTCGGGGTTAACCAGTGAACGGTCGAGTCCGCAGTTGTGAGGGCGCAAAAAAAAAAAAAAAGTTAAAGGGGCTCAGCCTCCGCTGAGGTGGTGGGCGCGACTCAGCCGGGTGGTTTGACGCGTCGACAGCATGATAGAAAAACCATCACAAACGGACGTCATTGTCTCCAACGCGACCCCTCCGCGACGCCACATCACACCACATAGTAAATGGACATTCATCGCCCAGCTCCACGGCCCTCGGTATCCAATTGAAACGCAGTATTCTCTTTCCCCCCCCCCCCTCCCCCTCCCCCCCCCCCCTTCCTTCCCCTCCCGTCTTTTCAGATGACCTCAAATCCACGTCCCCGCCCACGCTGGAGCTCACCGGGCCGGCCCCGCCCCCTCGCCAGGAGGGACACGCCCCTGGAGCCCCCCACCCTGCGGCCGATCACGGGCGAGCCGCGCCACTGTAAAGCGCCTCAAAATGGACAGCGAGAGTTCCGACGGCGCAGGCGCCGCCGGCGACACGATCTGCGTTAAGAAGGAGGCGGAGGCGCCACAGGTAACCCCGCCCCCTTTGCCCGCCGCGCCGCTGACCAACGGCGTGTCCCCGACCTGCGCCGCCCCCCCGCGGCCGCCCACCACCCGGCGTGGGCCGCCGCACCTCGGTGCTCTTCAAGAAGGCGAAGAACGGACGGCGCCACCCCCCAGACGGCCCCTCGCTCAACGGGAAGAGCGAGGCCCCCGAGGAGGCGGCCTCCAGCGTCCCCCCCACCCCCACCTCCACCGTCAGCACCCCCTCCTCCACGCCCGCCTCCACCCCGTCCAAGACCCCGCTGAAGAGCCTCCCGCCCGCCGGGGACCCCGCCACGCCCCGCTGCTGCTGGGCCTCGGGGCCCGACATCGGCTCGGACAGCGAGATGGAGGGGACCCCCCTGCGGGCGTCGGAGACCGGTGGAGTCGTGAACCGATCGAGGCTCTCTCGCCGGTGCTTCGATCCAAAGCCATCCGCGAGAGGAAACGCAACCGAGGCATGCGATGTCCATTAGAGCAGCTGGCTGGAGTAGTTCAGTTGCGGCTACAAAGAGTACCACGCAACCTAGCTTTATGTTGGATCAAGTTAGAGTAGGGATGGCGAAAAATGTAACGTATTCTTGACCGGCCACCGAGCCTCATTAACCGGTTGATACCGGTTAACCGATCAGATTAAAATAATTATTAACTAAATTGAAATGACAGCCACTTCGAGCCGCGCCAGCCGCCTGCTATTTCGTAACTCTGCTTATCTCTCTCCCGTTCTGCCTCAGACTCACACACACACACACACACACACACACACACACACACACACACACACACACACACACACACACACACACACACACACACACACACACACACACACACACACACACACACACACACACACACACACACACACACACACACACACACACTCCGAGTGAGAGGCAGTGGCTCTAACCGCGGCACGACCTGTGTTTGAATTGAACCACGAGGCATGCTTACTGTAAGTTGACCGTGTGTAGGGAGCGGGCTCGAACGCCCACAATGTTCTGTGATGGCGCGGACCTCGTCGAGACCCTGCGCGAGATTTACCAGGGGCCAATCGGAAGAGGGCAGCGTTAGGAGGCACTCATTTGCAACATTGCCGCTGCTCATTTAAGAAAATGACAGCTCCGCTTGTTTAGTTTGGAGGAGACGGAAAAATGTAGGATGAGGGATAATGTTTTTGACTTCACACAAAAAGATCTGGAGATGGAATGAGATGGCTAACTGTAGTCTTATAGCGTTTAGTCTATTGTCCATAATAATTTAGATATCATATTCTCCGCCGCTCGCATGCGGGAATAATTAAGACTTGAGGAGAAATTAAACGGAGGAATAGACTTCGAATAAGTCACCTCATCTGATCATCTGTTTTTATTTATTTTTACAGACAAGCGACAATTTTGATCGGTTAACGTTGATACGGTCAACCATCGGTCAAACGGTCATCGGTTAACATCCAGTGCAGAGTAGCAATATAGGAATCAAAATGACGAAACACGTTAAAATTGCAGTTACTGAATCTGGTTCTTTCTAAACTCAAACTGTACAAAATGCAAGTAGCAGCATCCTTCTGCCCTATCCACCCCCACGGGGGTCCAACGTTGGCGTATTTTGGCAAGTGAATATTGTTAACCGAGAGATGCAGCGATGCTCCACGGACCTTTGCTCTGTTAGTCATCCTGTGTTAGTCACAGGGACTTGGCGGGGGGCCAGGTTTACGTAACGATCTGACACATGATTCAGTGTGGAAATGGAGCTTGGAGACCGGCAGTTGGCATGATTGCGCAAGCTTGCAAACCTAGACGGATCCACACTACTAATCCTGTGCTGAAGCAAGGATCCATTGACTCGTATATTGGCTCGTATTGGTCGTATTATTGGTCGTCCATGGTTGTAGCAGTAAAAACACCAATATTTGCGACCTACAATGGACCTGTACTGATGGCTGCTCGTGTTATGCTTACTTTCTCATCACTCAGATTCAAGAATCAAAGATTTTTTATTAGTCACTTACTCGTACAGGATGTGCAGTGAAATGTTTGTGGTATACTCTGTATTTTCTGTGCTTAAAAAAATAAATCAAATAAAATACAATATAAGTTTTAACAGCAATGAAGAATATTTTAAATGTATATACAACTAAGTGGATGACCAGGGCGATACTGTCAGGGGGTTTGAGTGACCTGTGGAGGTCATTTAGTCATGAGTGAACGTCCATTGTGTCTGCTGAACACCGACTCTGCCCTGCAGGTCTCCCCAACGGGCTGAACGGACACGGAGACGGCCGGCCCGACTCCCTCTGCCGGCCCGCCCCCCCATCGCTACACAAAAACATGTAAGGCATCATGATATCGCCCCCTCCTGCCCCCCACCCCCGGTCATTTTGTATTGAGCAATTATTGCTTTTGAAGTGCTTATTTAGGATTGCTTTTATGCGTCTGTATGGATTGATGAATGGCTGGCTGTCTGGATGGATTGATGGATGGATGTCTGGATGGCTGTCTGGATGGATGGATGGATGGTCTGTGAGTTGATGCTTTGAAGAAGGTCTGAAATAACTGAAAGACATTGTGTGCTGCCCCCCCCCCCCCCCCCCCCCCCCAGTAGCACGCCTCTCAAGAGAAGCCTTGGCAAGCCGGCCTTGTCCAAGGTGCCCTTCCTCGAGGTCCTGAACGGAGACTGCCACTACACCGCCCCCGGTGAGTCGCGGCGTCTTCGTCCCTGTGAACCGACCGACCAGTCTGACCCGTTTGCTTCGTGTTCAACCCAACGTTTCGATGTCTACACTCCCAAAACATCTCAGGCAGCGACGTAATCCTTTGTAACGTTTGTACATTGCGTTCTTCGCTGTGCTAATCTCAACGCTGTGGTTCCTCCTGCTGGTTGTCCAGGCGACAGCAGCCAGGTGTCTGAGGATGAGCTGGAGCCTCTGGACCTGGTCTGGGCCAAGTGCAGGGGGTACCCCTCCTACCCCGCGCTGGTGAGGCCTGCTCCGCACCACCTAGCAGCAGGGCTGCTCCCTTATGGGGAAAATCATAATCATGATTATTTTGGTCAATGTTGAAATCACGATTATTCAAACGTTTATTTTTGAGTTTGAAAACAGGATGTGTTTATTCAGCATGTCTCTTCCAATTAAAACTTTGGAACTGTGAACTTTGAAATTTCGACCTTAAAAAAATACACAAAATAGTCAAAAAGAAAATGTTGCAATCTAAAATAATATAAAGATATCATGTGTCCAGCTGTTCTGCCCTTTCTATAAAACATAAAATGAAATAAATGTCATTAATTTTTTTATCAAAAAACTAGATTATGTTACTTTTGTGATCATTTGACGCTAAAATCGAAATCGCGGTCAAAATTTGATAATCACCCAGCCCTACCTAGCAGCGTCTAGCACGGCTCGGCCTCCTTAAGCACCAACTTCTAAATATTAAGCAATATTTTGCACATTGTAGCACCGCTTTGTAACACCTGACATCATAATGCACAGCTGAGTGGATTTTAGCACAACGTAGCACCGCTCAGCCTTCAGCCTAGCATCCACAATAAAGCACCGCTTGGCACCACCTAGCGTCCTTTAACACAGAGGCCCCAGCTAGCATCATTTAGCATCATTTATCACAGCGAGACCCCACCTAGCATAATTTAGCGTCATTTATCTCAGCGAGACCCCACCTAGCATCATTTAGCGTCATTTATCACAGCGAGACCCCACCTAGCATCATTTAGCATCATATAGCACAGCGAGGCCCCCCCTAGCGTCATTGAGCCCAGCTCGGCCCCACCTAGCGTCAATGAGCCCAGCTCGGCCCCACCTAGCGTCATTGAGCCCAGCTCGGCCCCACCTCGCCCAGTGGCTGAAGCTCTTCCTGTGCGTTCCTCAGATCATCGACCCAGAGATGCCGGAGGACGGCGTCCTGCACAACGGCATTCCCATCCCCGTCCCCCCCAAGGAGGTGCTGCAGCTGGGGGAGGCCCGGCAGGAGGAGGCCGGGGAGAGGCTCTACCTGGTGCTCTTCTTCGACAACAAGCGCACATGGTGAGGGCTCACACACACCCACCGTCTCGCTCACACCGTGACACACCTTGACCCCGTTCACACCGCGTCTCCTGCTGTGCCTAAAGGGTTCGTTACGGTTCCACGTCGACGCAGCGCAAGGGGGTTTACGTTTACGGACCCCTTACGTCCTCGCGGACACTCCTTGCGTCCTCCGCAAGCGCCTGACGTGCGCCTCCCAAAACATTGTAACCTTGCGTCGAGGCGACGCCGTAGCAAGGGCTGTGATTGGTCCGCTCACTAAAACCCGACGCAGAACCAAAACAGGTTCACGACTGCGCAAAAGCGTCTGCTTGATCATTTGTTACAAGATAACACAACTTGAAAGTAGGCAGAGACTGAGGCGTCCGAGCGATTATCAGAACAACACGCTTAATAACAAATTAACCCTCACAGTGACGGTAGCCAGGGAAACCAACCCAGACGTCAACTCATCAACAACTCATGCGCCCTAAAGTGGGTGCATTATTGGCTAATTATTGAAATTGGCCAGAGTAGTATTCTGGTCTTAAGCCACAGTCTAGACATCGGTGCTGAATTAGTTAGTACCTATTTAGCTTTGGTCAAATATGAATAAATTGTTGACATTATTGCCGTTTATTAATAATTGGATTTGTTTGTTGTAACGGATTATGTAACGAAGGGCAATTAAACGCCGGTTCAATATCACTTAAAACACCAAAGCCTCACAAATCAGACTCTAGATCTGTACCTAGAGTCTGCTACCACATAGAAGGACTGCTGCCTGGATCCCAGATGACACCCAGCCCTCCCCCCCACCCTCCCTCCCCAGGCAGTGGCTCCCCCGCAGCAAGCTGTCCACCCTGGGCCGGGACCAGACGGCCGACAAGCTGCGCATCATGGAGGGCCGAAAGACCAGCGTCCGCAAGTCCGTCCAGGTGGCCTACGACCGCGCCCTGATCCACCAGAGCCGCGTCAGCCAGCAGCACGCCTTCCTGGCCTCCAGTTACCTGTAGGGGGCACCCCCGAGGCCTCCTCCACCACTACCCCCATCCCCCCCCCCCCCCCCAGCTGCCCACCTGGCTGAGCCAATGGGAGGCTGAGACGAGGGTCTGGGATTTTGCCACAGACAAAACTGTGGGGTTTTACTCTGGGCTTTTGTGTGTGTGTGTGTGTGTGTGTGTGTGTGTGTGTGTGTGTGTGTGTGTGTGTGTGTGTGTGTGTGTGTGTGTGTGTGTGTGTGTGTGTGTGTGTGTGTGTGTGTGTGTGTGTGTGTGTGTGTGTGTGTGTGTAGGAGGGTCTTGGACTGAATTACCCAACCACTAGCGTCCTCGGTGTGAATAATGAATTGTGTGTGTGTCTCACTGTTTGTGGGGCTCTGTGGTGTAGCAAAGAAATAAGCTAGACGACCGCCCTTATTGAACCCCGCTCCCTCCCCTCGTGGATGGTCTGGAGGCACATGGTCACGGATGCCCCGCCCCCTTTCTACATATATATTTTTGATGCTACTGCCAATGAAATGCACCATCACGAGAGATTGTGTCATGTTTCTATGAAAGACATTTTTATTTATATACACACATACACGCACACGATGGCTTTTTACATTTTCAATCTTTATAAAAGAATTCCCACTATATATTGTAAAGGCACACTTGATGTACATATGTGTGCGCGTCTTTCTGAACAATCTTAATTTAACGTTGCCCTGCGGACGTCAATCAGAAAGGCCGCAGTGTGTGTGTGTGTGCGCCGCAAGGAGTACTCTTCTTGATATATGAATTATCTTTTTTTTTTATACAAAGAAAAAAATAATTTATTTATGGAAGGCTATAGAAAGCTATAATGGTTGAAATTGAGAATAAAATATTTTATTTAAAAAAAGAAATGTAAAAGGATTTTTTGAACAATACAGCCTGTGTTTTTTGTTTCTTTCTTTGCAAATGTTTCTACTGAGGTGTTTTTAACTTGAATAGAGTTTATTTATTGACGGTTTCCACAATATGAAGCTCATGGGGACACGTTTATGGGCTGCAGATTTTAACCTACTGGCCAAATACTTGTTTTTTTCTGAATCAGTATTTTTCTCATTGATAACAACTCTTATTAAAAGACTTTTTTGGAACCCTTTGGCTGTTTTGTTTTAATTATAGAGTGCTGCATGAAGCGCTCTAATTCCGTACAAATATATATTCTATTTCTTATTCTTTCGGAGAGAATTTTTTTTTTGAAAAAGGAGGTATAAAATATTTGAGAGAATATTGTTAAACTTCACTTTATTTGTTTCCAACCATTGTAAATTTTTTTAAATGATTTGCATGTTTACATTGTTTACTCGATTTAGACTGTTCAAATACCTTCACTTAAGCAATTTAACATTTCTTTACGTCTTAAACTATGTGGCTTTAATCAAACATTTCAAACCTCACTTTTCACTACAGCACCCTCAGCATTTTCTGCCGGAAACTGCCATTTTATAGTTTAGAAATGCTATACAATATTGATAATTCAGTGTAACATAACCATGTTTACTTCCTCTATAAACGATAGTGCTTGAATGTGAATCATGTTATAATAAACGACCCACCCATAGGAGGAGTCATGTCATGACTGATGTCAACATGTGTCTCAGGGACGCGGGAAGTGGGGGTGCTTAGGGTGCTGCAGCACCCCCCCCCCCCTGGCGGCCTCTGGCTGTAACTGCAAGTGAGAAGGTTTTCTGAACAAATCAATACTCTTTTTATTTTTTTATATAATTTTATCATACATGATTTTTCATTTAATTATTGACATCCACCCTTTTTAAGATATTTAGAACATTGTCTGAGTAGGCTGACGTAGGCTATGACGCAGAACTGTCGATGGCTGAATATCGAACTATGCTGATTTTACATAAGCATGTTGGTGTTCAACATCTGTTGTACAAGTGAACATTCTAAAACTGGTGTAAAATGTTGCTGCCATATTAATAGACACGTTGAATGTTATCGTTATGATTCTGGAATCCTGCACGTAAACTGGTTGGCAAAAAAAGAGCAAAGACGGGCGGTTCACTTGACGGAGAAACCGTCACTTTCCTCATTCAGACAACTCGTAACTCTGGATGAAAATGAAGGCTTTCTTTTATTGTCACTCTCCTTTTAAACCTTTAGAAATAACCTCCTGAATCCTTGTTATAACGCTGTGTATAATCCCGGACCGCAACAGCTTGTCGGCATGTTGTTAGTGTGTGAAATTCAGCCCAGTATCAGCCGAGTTGACTCTAATTTCCACATTGTTTACTTGCTGACGTTTGTGAATAACAGTGGCTAGTTGGCAGAACTCTTTTTACACACCAGTAGAGTGTTTATCAGAGCGGAGCCCTGAATGTGACGTCACCCGTCATCTCGTTTATCAGAGCGGAGCTGTCACTTTAAAATTGTACCGGGGGCGAAAATTGTACCGGCCTACGTCATCTGTTGTTTACATCTTGACAACCTGCCTGGTAACAGACGACGCGATCGTCTGTTGCCGGGCAGGTTGCAAAAAACATTCGGCTCATGTTTCCAAAAGATGAAATAACATAATACAGATAACGGATCGCTAGATAACACTTGTTTTTACTTTATATTTGTATTGTATTTAATTGTTTAATCGAATAGCAACAGACGACGCGATCGTCTGTTGCCGGGAAACGGGCGATCGCGTCAAATGACGTAGGAAGGTTCTTGAACATTCGCGAACTTTCATGCTCGTTCATTGCACTCCTTCATTGAGCGTGACAAGACAGAACACTTATTTTACCATTAACATTTATTGGCGTTGCTAACTTTATATTTGTATTGTATTTAATTGTTTAATCGCATTTATGAATGATCAAGAACCTTCCAACGTCATTTGACGCGATCGCCCGTTTCCCAGCAACAGACGATCGCGTCGTCTTTTGCTATTCGATTAAACAATTAAATACAATACAAATATAAAGTAAAAACAAGTGTTATCTAGCGATCCGTTATCTGTATTATGTTATTTCGTCTTTTGGAAACATGAGCCAAATGTTTTTTGCAACCTGCCCGGCAACAGACGATCGCGTCGTCTGTTACCAGGCAGGTTGTCAAGATGTAAACAACAGGGGGCGGTACAATTTTCGCCCCCGGTTCAATTTTAACGTGACAGAGCCCTGAATGTTGCGCAGCATTTATTATGATGTCATTATATAGACTCTCTCTCAGCACCCCCCCCCCCCCCTTGGACTGACTTCCCGTGTCCCTGGTGTTACCCCCTATGTTTTATTCGATACTTTTCAACAGTGTTACCCCTTATGGGTTTTTCATGACCACAGATAAAAAACGACAGTTTTTTTTACGTTTCATTTGATAAAAACGACAGTGTTACCCCTTGTGTTTTTTCATGACGACCAATAAAAAACAACAGTGTTACCCCTTATGTTTTTTTTCATGACGACCAATAAAAAACAATAATCAATCATCAATAAAGAGGATATACATGACATTAAAGTGTATGTGTGTATTTCTATTATTTCCCTTATGTTTTTTTTCAAGACGACAAATAATAAACAGTGTTACCCCTTATGTTTTTTTTCATGACGACCAAATAAAAAAACAGTGTTACCCCCTTTATGTTTTTTTTCATGACGACCAATAAAAAACAACAGTGTTACCCCTTATGTTTCATTTGATAAAAACAACAGTGTTACCCCTCATGTTTCATTTGATAAAAACGACAGTGTTACCCCTTGTGTTTTTTTTCATGACGACCAAAGAAAAACAACAGTGTCACCCCCTATGTTTTATTTGATAAATATCGACAGTGTTTTTCCCTTATATTTATTTCATGACGGCCGATAAAAAACGACAGTGGCACGCCTGTCGATGTTTTTGCAGGGATCGGAACATGAGCTGTTTAGAGTGTTAACCTCCAAACTTAACAATGCACCATCAAGACACCGGTTAAAGTCATCACAAAGGTTATACTTGACTTTATAATTCGCATGAAATAGAGAAAAGAAACTTCCAACTGAGGTCATCAACCGGACTTGAACCCCGGTCTCCAGGGGGTTAGGCAGAGTGCACCCCACTGCACCACTGAGGCGATTACAATTCACAATATTCAATCATCAATAAAGAGGATATACATGACATTAAAATGTATGTGTGTATTTCTATTATTTCCCTTATGTTTTTTTTCAAGACGACAAATAATAAACAACAGTGTTACCCCTTATGTTTTTTTTCATGACCAAAAAAAACAACAGTGTTACCCCTTTATGTTTTTTTTCATGACGACCAATAAAAAACAACAGTGTTACCCCTTATGTTTTTTTTCATGACGACCAATAAAAAACAACAATGTTACCCCTTATGTTTTTTTTCATGACGACCAATAAAAAAAGGAACAGTGTTACCCCTTATGTTTTTTTTCATGACGACCAATAAAAAAAGGAACAGTGTTACCCCTTATGGTTTTTTTCGTGACTACCAAAGAAAAACGACAGTGTCACCCCTCATGTTTCATTTGATAAAAACGACAGTGTTACACTGTCGTTTTTTATTGGCCGTCATGAAAAAAAACATAAGGGGTAACACTGTCGTTTTTATTGGTCGTCATGAAAAAAAACATAAGGGGTAAGACTGCTGTTTTTTATTGGTCGTCATGAAAAAAAACAACAGTGTTACCCCTTGTTTTTTTCATGATGACTGATAAAAAACGACAGTGTTACCCCTTATGTTTTTTTTCATGACGACCAATAAAAAACAACAGTGTTACCCCTTATGTTTTCTTTCATGACGACCAATAAAAAACAACAGTGTTACCCCTTATGGTTTTTTTCATGACGACCAAAAAAAAACAACAGTGTCACCCCCTATGTTTTATTTGATAAATATCGACAGTGTTTTCCCCTTATATTTATTTCATGACGACCGATAAAAAACGACAGAGTTACCCCTCATGTTTTTTCCATGTTGACCAATAAAAAAAGACAGTGGCACCCCTGTCGACGTATTTGCAGGGATCGGAACATGAGCTGTTTAGAGTGTTAACCTCCGAACTTAACAATGCACCATCAAGACACCGGTTAAAGTCATCACAAAGGTTATACTTGACTTTATAATTCGCATGAAATAGAGAAAAGAAACTTCCAACAGAGGTCATCAACCGGACTTGAAGCCCGGTCTCCAGGGGGTTAGGCAGAGTGCACCCCACTGCACCACTGAGGCGATGACAATACACAATAATCAATCATCAATAAAGAGGATATACATGACATTAAAGTGTATGTGTGTATTTCTATTATTTCCCTTATGTTTTTTTTCAAGACGACAAATAATAAACAACAGTGTTACCCCTTATGTTTTTTTTCATGACGACCAAATAAAAAAACAGTGTTACCCCCTTTATGTTTTTTTTCATGACGACCAATAAAAAACAACAGTGTTACCCCTTATGTTTTTTTTCATGACGACCAATAAAAAACAACAATGTTACCCCTTATGGTTTTTTTTGTGACTACCAAAGAAAAACGACAGTGTCACCCCTCATGTTTCATTTGATAAAAACGACAGTGTTACACTGTCGTTTTTTATTGGCCGTCATGAAAAAAAACATAAGGGGTAACATTGTCGTTTTTATTGGTCGTCATGAAAAAAAACATAAGGGGTAAGACTGCTGTTTTTTATTGGTCGTCATGAAAAAAAACGACAGTGTTACCCCTTGTTTTTTTCATGATGACTGATAAAAAACTAGTGTTACCCCTTATATTTTATTTGACAAAGACAACAGTGTTACCCCTTATGTTTTTTTTCATGACGACCAATAAAAAACAACAGTGTTACCCCTTATGTTTTCTTTCATGACGGCCAATAAAAAACAACAGTGTTACCCCTTATATTTTATTTGACAAAGACAACAGTGTTACCCCTTATGTTTTTTTTCATGACGACCAATAAAAAACAACGGTGTTACCCCTTATGTTTTCTTTCATGACGACCAATAAAAAACAACAGTGTTACCCCTTATGGTTTTTTTCATGACGACCAAAGAAAAACGACAGTGTTGACCCCTATGTTTTATTTGATAAAAACGACAGTGTTACCCCTCATGTTTCATTTGATAAAAACGACAGTGTTACCCCTTGTGTTTTTTTTCATGACGACCAAAGAAAAACAACAGTGTCACCCCCTATGTTTTATTTGATAAATATCAACAGTGTTTTCCCCTTATATTTATTTCATGACGGCCGATAAAAAACGACAGTGGCACGCCTGTCGACGTTTTTGCAGGGATCGGAACATGAGCTGTTTAGAGTGTTAACCTCCGAACTTAACAATGCACCATCAAGACACCGGTTAAAGTCATCACAAAGGTTATACTTGACTTTATAATTCGCATGAAATACAGATAAGAAACTTCCAACAGACTTGAACCCCGGTCTCAAGGGGGTTAGGCAGAGTGCACCCCACTGCACCACTGAGGCGATGACAATACACAATAATCAATCATCAATAAAGAGGATATACATGACATTAAAATGTATGTGTGTATTTCTATTATTTCCCTTATGTTTTTTTTCAAGACGACAAATAATAAACAACAGTGTTACCCCTTATGTTTTTTTTCATGACGACCAAAAAAAACAACAGTGTTACCCCCTTTATGTTTTTTTTCATGACGACCAATAAAAAACAACAGTGTTACCCCTTATGTTTTTTTTCATGACGACCAATAAAAAACAACAGTGTTACCCCTTATGTTTTTTTTCATGACGACCAATAAAAAACAGTGTTACCCCTTACGTTTTTTTCATGACGACCAATAAAAAACGACAGTGTTCCCCCTTATGTTTTTTTTCATGACGACCAATAAAAAACAACAGTGTTACCCAGGGACGCGGGAAGTGGGGGTGCTTTGGGTGCTGCAGCGGCCCCTGGCTGTAACTGCAAGTGAGAAAGTTTTCTGAAAAAATCAATCCTTTTTTTTTGTTGCATAATTTTATCATACAACATGCTTTTTCATTAAATTATTGACATCCACCCTTTTTATGATATTTATCATATTATCGGTACTATGCTGATTTTACATAAGCATGTTGGTGTTCAACATCTGTTGTAGTGAACATTCTAAAACTGGTGTAAAATGTTGCTGCCATATTAATAAACACGTTGAATGTTATCGTTTTGATTCTGGAATCCCGCACGTAAACTGGTTGGCAAAAAAAGAGCAAAGACGGGCGGTTCACTTGACGGAGAAACCGTCACTTTCCTCATATCAGACAACTCGTAACTCTGGATGAAAATTAAGGCTTTCTATTATTGTCACTTTCCTTTGTAAACCTTTAGAAATAACCTCCTGAATCCTTGTTATAACGCTGTGTATAATCCCGGACCGCAACAGCTTGTCGGCACGTTGTTAGTGTGTGAAATTCAGCCCAGTATCAGCCAAGTTGACTCTAATTTCCACATTGTTTACTTGCTAACGTTTGTGAATAACAGTGGCTAGTTGGCAGAACTCTTTTTACACACCAGTAGAGTGTTTATCAGAGCGGATCCCTGAATGTGACGTCACCCGTCATCTCGTCTCTGTAAACAACGGATGTTGCGCAGCATTTATTATGACGTCATTATATAGATTCTCTCTCAGCACCCCCCCCTCGGCCTGACTTCCCGCGTCCCTGTGTGTCATAATGTTATGTGTGTACCTGACTCGTTCACACAAATGGTTTCTGTTGTCTTTCATCTTGGGATGTTTGCAATAGGGCATGACAGGTATTTGACAACCGAACAAAAGGCTTGCTGTTGGATGTCTTGTTGCAATGCCAGCTGCTTTGTATAATCATAAGGGTGTGTGTAGTCAATAGAAAGTCGGTGGTGTTGCGTTGAAATGTGCCAATACAATATGGCTTAGCTCCCATTGGCTGCAGCTAACTCACCTGATCAGCGAGGGCCTATGAAAGATCTCTATCGTCACATTACAAAAATAATACTGTCTTAAATGTATTTAAAAGTACATATGTGGTAGATATACAATATAAACTCTTGCACATAAAAAAAAAATCCTTAAAAAAATAAAATAACGGTTCATGAAATCATTAACCCAGTGATCGTTAAGCGGCCAATAGTAATACAAAACGTTTGAAGCAGGGACATGGAGGCCAAAACGGACAGCATTCGATTGGCCCAGTGTTCAATTACAGGCCTATGATTGACCCACTTGTTAATTGGCTGTCCGTGTACTCGGCCACCCTGTGATTGGTCGCCTGGTGGCTCTGGCCGTGCCATTGGCTACGGCTGCTGTCGGAGCAGCAGGAGGTGGTTGTGTCGCAGGGTCCTCAGTTCGGTGAGTCTGCCCAACAGCCGGCCGAAGTGTTGGGGCCCGCTGCACGTCTCCCTGGCCTGGGACACGCAGAGCTGCGACAGCACCTCCAGGACCACCTCCTGGAGGCTCTCCACCGTGCCTGGGGCGTGCAGGGCGGGCCGGTCTGGCCCCGCGAGGAGAGAGAGAGATGGGTGAGTACAGCAGAAACAGCCAACCACAGGATTGCACGCTACTTCTTCACTAGGCAAACTGGAAATGTTGTTTTTTGTTAATTAGATATAAAATAGGACGGGCTGTTTGAAACGGACAGTCAGCTCTTTACACGTGTTACAACAAGGTTAAGGTGACATATTATACCACCAGGTGTGAGTGTATTTAGCCGTCACAAGCCGTTTTGAAAATCTGCCTCTTCTGACGTGTTGTGATGGAAAATCAACATGTTACGTTCAGGGTCGTCTAAAATGTGTTTCGTATGATGTAATCAGGTTTCACATTCCGTTCTTGGAATCTTGCTATTCTGCAGGGTCTTCTAAAATGTAATTCTTAGTGTTTCATGTGATGTAATCTGGTTTCACATTCCGTTTCCGTGTTGTCTGTAGTTTGGTTTGGGCCGGTTTTCCTTGACCCCCCTGGGGAGGCGCAGAGAAGCAAAGGGTGATAAGGAACAGCCTCAACCACCTTCTTAACCTCTGAAGGAACGGACTTCTCAGAGCGTACCTTTAGAGTATGAAGTAAGACGCAGTGAGAACTCCCATCTGAGGCCTCAGATTATTGTAATGTTTGCCTGTTTTATTGTTTGTTGATGCATGTTGTGATGCATCTTTGTTCGTACTTTTATTACAAATATATATGACCACCAATTGTCCAGAGTATTGTGTGCTTTTTGCATCTAAATATCTCATCTGTCTTGGACGCAAACTCTGACGTTGCCACGACAGTGTCCACCTAGATGTCCACCTCTTCTGACATCACCTTTAATAATGATCAGAATCATTCACAGAACCATTTCTACACATTCAGACGAAATTCACCATTGCAGAAGGCTGTGTGTACACCTTGTAATTACATTTTGACCGTTGGTTGCAGTGACCTGACAAACACACACACACACGCACGCACGCGCACACACACACACACACTCTCTCACCGGAGCAGAGGAGTGCGGTGGCGGTGAGCAGGGCGTACTCCGCGTCCGTCACCCTCAGAGCCGTCATGCTGTGGAAGAAGCTGAGTACCGAGGTCAGGGGGTCCTCGCTGGGCTCTGTGGGGGGGACACAGGTACACACCCATCAATCACATAGATACACAACACGTAGATAAACACCCATCAATACACATCACATAGATACAGAAACATAGATACACAACACATAGATACAAACACATCAATACACAACACATCAATACACAACACATAGATACAGAAACATAGATACACAACACATAGATAAACACCCATCAATACACATCACATAGATACAGAAACATAGATACACAACACATAGATATAAACACATCAATACACAACACATAGATACAGAAACATAGATACACAACACACAGGTACACACACATCAATACACTTCACATAGATACACACTCATCAATACACAACACATCAACACACACCATATAAACACGCGGCACATAGATACAAACGCAGAAATACAAACACATAAATACACTAACAACACTAACAAACGTACGGAAAATATTTTCCCAACACAAATACAAAACAGTAACATAGAGCTAAATACACATACAAATACCCATAACAATACGCCCCTTGAAAATACACACCATAAACACCACTCTTCAAAACACACAACACCACTAGCTCTGTCCAGAATAAAAGCACACACATACACACACGCAGCTTCCTAATACAGATAATTGTGCTACAGAGATAGCAGATATTTTTCTCCCTACCTAAATTGTGTGACGTCCTGCAGTTGTTTTCCTTGGTCTCCAAGCTCTTCAGCCAGTGGTGTGTTGAGATGTTGAAAGGCTGGAGGGCTATAGGATAAAAACAAACAATTTGGGCATTAAAAAACACAAAGGTATATTTTAGTCTTTCGTGTATATAGTGAGGATCATTTCATTTCGAAACTCACAAAAACTGCTCTACAGTTGAGGCAAGATTCAATGACTTAAAAAAAGTAATTGGACAGCAGCTCCTGCACCTAGACAACAGGTTAAGTAGCCGCAGCCCTGGTAGATCACCTGGGCTAAAGGTAACACACCTGATTGAGTGGTGGATCACCTGGGCTACAGGTAACACACCTGAGTGAGTGGTGGATCACCTGGGCTACAGGTAACACACCTGAGTGAGTGGTGGGTCACCTGGGCTACAGGTCACACACCTGAGTGAGTGGTGGGTCACCTGGGCTACAGGTAACACACCTGAGTGAGTGGTGGATCACCTGGGCTACAGGTAACACACCTGAGTGAGTGGTGGATCACCTGGGGTACAGGTAACACACCTGAGTGAGTGGTGGATCACCTGGGCTACAGGTCACACACCTGAGTGAGTGGTGGATCACCTGGGCTACAGGTAACACACCTGAGTGAGTGGTGGATCACCCGGGTACAGGTAACACACCTGAGTGAGTGGTGGGTCACCTGGGCTACAGGTAACACACCTGAGTGAGTGGTGGATCACCTGGGGTACAGGTAACACACCTGAGTGAGTGGTGGGTCACCTGGGTACAGGTAACACACCTGAGTGAGTGGTGGATCACCTGGGCTACAGGTAACACACCTGAGTGAGTGGTGGGTCACCTGGGCTACAGGTCACACACCTGAGTGAGTGGTGGGTCACCTGGGCTACAGGTAACACACCTGAGTGAGTGGTGGATCACCTGGGCTACAGGTATGGTCCTTAGATAGCAGACCTTACCTGGGCTAAAGGTAGGAGATAGGAGACCTAGATAGGAGGTTACCTGGGCTGGGGGCGACCCGGTTATGGGAGAACTGTTGAGCAGAGAGCAGAAACATGACCTCTAGGGAGCAGGCGGAGAGCAGAGTGCCCTGATCGGAGACATCCAGCAGGTCGAAGCCTGAAGGAACCACAGAGACTCATCATCACATCAGTACAAACACTGCAACTGTAATATTATCAAACAGTCTTCGTGACATACAGTGTACCTCATTATATTATCATATTGTCTTAATCATTATGACAGACAGTGTACCTCATTATATTATCATATTGTCTTAATCATTATGACAGACAGTGTGCCTCATTATATTATCAGATATTCTTAATCATAAAATACAGTGTATCTCATTATATCATCACACAGTCTTAATCATCATCATTGACTACTTTATAAAAGTAGGCACTTATTGACAAATACACAATTTGAAGAATGCTTGAGCAGGCCAACAATGATTAGGGTTGGGTGCTTTCAACACATTTCTAGGCCTTTCCGCTGCCTGGTTTCGTTCACACCCCATTCCCACGCCACTCCGTCTTACCTGGCAACGTCCTGGCGAACTGGAGCAATCTCTGTAAGTGTGAGGACACTCCGTACGACAAACACTCCTCATCTTCCACGTACGGCCACTCAAACATCTGGCACACACCAACACAGGAACGCAAGACACACGGCATTTAGTTATCATTTTAGTGCTTTCACCCACATAGAAACACAAATCACAGTATCATTGATTGATTCAAACCATAAGATGGCAGCAAACACACAAGGGAATGGTGGTCTCACTGAAATTCTGTTTCTGTGACATAACCTCCAAACATTCAGGTTAATGTGGCCCATTTGAGTTTTAGTGTGTGTACTAAACCCTGTGGCCAATCACAAATACTATACAGAATTCCAAACCTATCCAAAATAATCTGCACAGAACCCTTATCAACCCAACAAAATTCACGAATACGGAATCTCAAAAACAACATCCCCAAAGGTGAAAGGTGACCCACCGGGCTGATTGTCCCGTCCTGCGCCCGGTACTGCCGGTGGGCCTCCAGAACCCTCTGCAGGAGAAGCTCCTGGTCCCGGGACAGTCTGGACGACAGCGACTGGCACAGAACACATAAACATATGTTGAATTGAATTGAATTGATTACATTTATGTATATTAAACCTATCAAAAATGCAAAACTAAATAAAAAACACGAAAAATCGATGAATAAAAACAATGTTCAGGTTATTTCTCAAATAAGGAAAAATAGGAAAAAAGGAGTAGGAAGAAGTATAAAAATCCTACCCCTTTTCCATTTAATCCTACCCCTTTTCTTCACATTCACAGCACACACACACATATGGACAGAGCTGCCATTGCTAGCAGATTCATTTGCTCATATAAGCTACTTTGGGTTGAACATGAAGGTTGATGTTAGCTAACTGTGATAGCATATGGATACGCTGCTGTTGGCTTCCTGTGCTAGTATATGTATGTATGCAGCTGTTCGCTACATTTGCTAGTAAATGAAAATGCTTCTGTTAGCTACCTCTGCTAGTAGATGTAGATGCAGCTGTTAGCTTCCTGTGCTAGTATATGTATATGCAGCTGTTGGCTACATTTGCTAGTAAATGGATATACTGATGGGCTAGGGTTAGGGTTAGGGTTAGGGTTAGGGTTAGGTTCGGGTTAGGGTTAGCACAGGTATTAGCTACCTGTGCTAGTGGTTTCTACCTGTGATAGCTAATGCATACGCTGCTGTTAGCTACCTGTGCTAGTAATTGGATAAGCTGATGTTAGCTACCTGTGCTAGCAGCCTGTTTGAGGAGCTGACCCTGCTTCTCTCTGTGCTCTCCTCCTCCTCCTGGCCTCCCAGACGACCTTTTGACCCCTTCCTCAGCCTCTTCGACTGGCACTGTACCTCCGTCAGCAGGCCTGAAGGAAAACAAATACAATCTCTTATCTCTCCCATTACCTAAACATACCCCTTACGACTGGTCCCCGTTCTAAGCTTATATTCAGCTAGCATTTTAACAACATTAACATTAGCCTACAATCAGTTAGCATTACCATAGCAACTATTTTAGCTAACACAACTGAAGGCCTGATTATGGTTCCACGTCGACGCAACGCAAGGGGGTTTAAGGACCCTCCTTGCGTTCAAGGGCTGGACTTGCGCCTCCCAACAATGATAGCCTTCCATCGAGGCGCCACAGCAGCAAGGGCTGTGATTGGTCCACTCAATAAAACCCGACGCAGCATGAAAACGGGTTCACGACTGCGTCGAAGCCTCTGCGTGGTCCTTGCGTTGCGTCGACGTGGATCCATTGTCAGCCTTTAAGGCCTGAAATGCCGCTTTTCCACCGCACATGTAGCTCGACTCGACACGACTCGACACGGTAGCAGCACAGGTCCTTTTCCACCGCAAATAGTACCTCGTGGACGTGGGCGGGGTCGGCTGCGCGAAAGGGCCGTGACGTATTTTTGTACGCGACGCAAACAACACCTACGCAACCCACACATGGACAGAACCCACATAACAACAATGGAGGACATCGATGCGATGGTATTCGTGTTCGTATTATTAGCTGGCATGTTGAAGAAGTTGAAGAAGTGGAATATGTTGGCTGCGGCACTGCTATGGCTGTTACCAGCATGGTTGCCATGTCGCTCTCGTGACTTCGTCACACTCTCTGGCCAATCAGTGGCCGGCCGTCTGCCGACGTCACCTTTTAGCATCGGCTCAGCTCGCTTGGAACCTAGAGCGAGGCGGTGCTAGAAAAAGCAGCCACTTCAGGTACCAGATACCATGTTTTCGCGGTGGAAACGCAAAAAATGCGAGCTGAGTCGAGTCGTGTCGAGCTGGTACCATGCAGTGGAAAAGCGGCAAAAGTCTGCTTACATTTAGCTAGCATCCGGCAGCAAATGTTAGCTAACACTCAGATAGCAAGCATGCATGTAGGTAGTATCGCTGTTAGCTTACATTCAGCTAGCATTCCCACCGCGCGGCACTTCCTGAGCCGGCAGTCCTGGCACTTCCTCCTCATGTACATGTCCATCTCACAGCCGCCGCCGCTCTTGCACCGGTACACCGCCTTCTTGGTCACGCTCCGACGGAAGAAACCTGCAACATCGGTGAATCGTATGCTACATCTCTGGATTAAACTCCCTGAGGATTTAAGACTTGCCCCAACTCTGACCCCTTTTAAAACAGGACTAAAAACGTTTATGTTTGCGTTAGCTTTCAGCTAAATCTTAAATACATTGCACTTTCATTTCTTATCCTTGCGTTTATTTTTTCTTACGTATCTATTTTATTGTATTACTTCATTGTATTGTTAGATTGCTTTAGCTTTCTGCTCGATATGTCTGCTCTATGTTTCTACGTGAAGCTCTTTGAGTCTGCCCGGTGTATGTGCCATATAAATAAGGTTGCCGTGCCTACGTGGTGGACGGGAAACCTCTCACCTTTACAGCCCTCGCAGGTGAGCGCATTGTAGTGGTACCCCGAGGCCTTGTCCCCGCACACCACGCACAGCTCCTCCTGGGCCCTCGCCCGGCCGCCGGGGCCCAGCCGGGACCTCCTGTTCTGGGGCAGGGCTCCGACCCCGCTCCCCTGCTCCGGGGCTCCGTACTGGGGGGCCTCCGGGGCCGGCGGGCCGAACGGGCCGAAGTGGCTCTCGGAGCAGTGGGGGCTGTACTGGTACGGCGGGAGGCAGGGGTGGGAGGAGGAGAAGGGGGAGGAGGACGAGGAGGACGAGGAGGCGGTGGTGGTGGGGGAGGCGGTGGAGCCGTAGAGGTGGTGGAAGGGGAGGGCCCCGGGGCCGCTGGGGTACTGCTGCTGGGGGTACGGGAGGAGCTGGAAGTCCGGCTCCTGGAAGGGGAAGGCCAGGGGGTCTGACAGCATGTCTGGAGGAGGGGGAGGAGGGGGAGGAGGGGGGAGGGGGAGGAGGAGGAGGGGAGGGGGAGGAGGGGGGAGGGGGAGGAGGGGGGAGGAGGGGGGGAGAGGAGGGGGAGGAAGGGGAGGAGGAGGAGGGGGAGGATTGTTTAGAGATGACCAGAGAATTCAAGTTTTTCAAATGAAAACATTTAAAAGTATTACTGATTAAAACAACCGAATTGCTCAGGACTAGAGGACAACTGCAGTTCGTAGTGTAGTTGAGGTTCATCAAGCTGATAAACAAACAGAATAAATAAGAATAAATAAACATGCCGCTAAAGACTTAACTTGAATAAATAAAAGGCCTGAGGCCAGACTTCAGGGTACATGGGTGTTCAGGGGCTGAATGAAGGGCTCCACTCTAATGGTCTCTAACCATAGTGTTTAAACTGGTGCACAACAGCAGCAGGCCGGGTCTGCGCGTGTGTGTGTGTGTGTGTCTGTGTGTGTGTGTGTGTGTGTGTGTGTGTGTGTGTGTGTGTGTGTGTGTGTGTGTGTGTGTGAGTTTGTGAGTGAGTATGTGAGTGTGTGTGTGTGTGTACGCAAGTGTGTGTGTGTGTGTGTGTGTGTGTGTGTATGCAAGTGTGTGTGTGTGTGTATGCAAGTGTGTGTGTGTGTGTATGCAAGTGTGTGTGTGTGTGTGTATGCAAGTGGTGTGTGTGTGTGTGTGTGTGTGTGTGTGTGTGTGTGTGTGTGTGTGTGTGTGTGTGTGTGTTCTGGGGCCGGCTGCCAGACACCGCCTCAGTCCGGCCCTGCCGCTGCACACACTGACGTCATGCATGTGGGACCTCATGCGTTCCGTTATATTATTGGACGCAGGGGATGGAATAAAATACGAACGACAAACGGGGGACCCTGGGAGTCAGTGCTCTTGAGACAGACCCGCTGAGCCTCACACAGTCGCCAGGGACCTCTGGTCGAGATCCACCACCATGAGTCAGTCTCTCTCTCTCTCTCTCTCTCTCTCTCTCTCTCTCTCTCTCTCTCTCTCTTTCTCTCTCTCTCTCTCTCTCTCTCTCTCTCTCTCTCTCTCTCTCTCTCTCTCTCTCTCTCTCTCTATCTCTCTCTCTCTCGCATGGCGTGAGACTTGATCTCAATGTGCTCAACTCGATTGAGGTGGAGCGAGTCCTGTGATTGGTCCAACCTTTGGATTGGATGGAACACCATCTAGCTGCCTGATCTGAAACCATGGTAACAGAGTCTGCGGGTGTCGCTGCTACGGTAACACCCTCCCCTCCCGGTGCAATTTTTCCCTACCCAGATAAAAATACGACTATCATCGTCTTCTTCATCATCATCATCATGTTACTGAAAAATCTGTTGGAAATCTTCCTTTAAAGTTCTTCATCGCTCCCTCCTCTTCCTGACCTGTCCGGCATGTGTGTGTGTGTGTGTGTGTGTGTGTGTGTGTGTGTGTGTGTGTGTGTGTGTGTGTGTGTGTGTGTGTGTGTGTGTGTGTGTGTGTGTGTTTGTTCATACACTATCAATTCATACGGTTTATACATAATCCTTCAGTCCACATCATGCACACACGTAAGCACACATGCGCACACCACACACACTTTCTCCCTCTCCAGATGTTTCCTGTCCTGACCGTGTGTGTGTGTGTGCGTGCGTGTGAGTGTGTCTCAGCGTGGGGGGTGCTCTATCTCTAGCAGTGTTTGTAAACCATTTTAAGCGCTGTGTAAACACTGCGGGGTCCTCCCCTCCGGCCCCCCGCACTCGGTCAGCACGCCGCGCACGCCGCGCACGGCGCTACACACACACACGCCCACACACAGCGCTAACACACAGCGCTAACACACAGCGCTAACACACAGCGCTAACACACAGCGCTAACACACAGCGCTAACACACAGCGCTAACTAGCGACCCCTTGTCACGCGGGATGGAGATAACAGCGGGCTGGAATGTTTTTGAGAATGTCTTTAACATTCGTTTGGAAAGACGTCTCCTACAACTAGGACCAAACGCATAGTTAACCTTTGTGTGTGTGGGTTTGTGTTTCTGTGTGTGTTTGTATTTGTGTGTGTGTTTGTGTATGTGTGTGGGCGTGTGTGTGTGTGTGTGTGTGCATTTGTTTGTCTCTGTGTGCGTGTGTGTTTGTCATTGTGTGTGTGCTCGTGTTTGACTCTGTGTGTGTGTGTGTGTGTGTGTGTGTGTGTGTGTGTGTGTGTGTGTGTGTGTGTGTGTGTGTGTGTGTGTGTGGTCTTGCACGTGTTGGTCTCTGTGTGTTTGTGATTGTCGTTGTCTGTGTTGTGCGTTTGTCATTGTGTGTGCTGTGTGTTTGTCTCTGTGTGCGTGCGTTTTGGGAAAACAACAGCAGGGACGGCTGAAGCTCCTCAGAAGAATGTTTTTCCGTTTCATTGAATCGCTCCGAGGTCGTAAATAAACGGCGAAGCTCCTGTCAGCCTTGAGAGAGAGAGATGATGATGTCACCGGGGGGTAAACATGGCGTCCCGTCACGCTCCCCATCCCATTGTCCCGGGACGCTTGACGTCCGACACACGTCCATAACGTTCACATTCCCGTTTGCATTCCGAGTTCACGGTGTCTTACTGCGACTCCGAGTGCGAACGGACCAGCTTTTAAATGCATACGAAGCTTTAAGCACATTCTTATGTGCTTCTTTCTGTTTTTTCCATATTAGAATTATTATTCTATATTTTGGAATAAAAATAATTATTATGCCTATCCTAGGTAGATCTGGGACGGCCAGGCTTGAACAAGAACCTTTGGTCCGCGGTTTGGAACCCCTAGTAGACACTGGTCTACCACAGGCTTCACAATGCAAGCTGGAGGCCAGACCTCAAGGTTGTCAGAGGAGATATGAACCAATGATCTCCCCTACTGTTAGTTCAGCAAAGGGCTTTAGGTGAGCCAATGGAGTTTGCAATGCAAAATCACTGTCCATTAAAGTGGATGGTTAACTTTAAATAGTTTTAAAGATTACTTTGTCAGCTCATATATCAACACAAATATTCACCTCATTAGTCTTAATAAGTCTTTATCTCTTGGGAGAATAATATGGAGGAATATGTGTGGATGTAGACAGAAAAGCCTCCTGCTATCAAACATTGTGTAAAGTATAATATGTAATCATTAGTGAGGTACAGTGTGCGGTGATAGCTGTATGGGATAATATAAACATGTCTGCCCGCACTAAGGGCTTCTGGTTCTGAGAAGTTGCCTCAGGCCAGGCGCGTTCCCATTGGTCAGAATCCCAGGGAAACAGACGTCACAGTTCTCCCACTGAAGGAGTGGTTACAAAACGGACCCATTCACACAAGTTTGCTTACTGTGCTATTGGTAAACAAAGCTTAGTCTTTAACATTAGTCTCAAATGTAAAATGAAGGACGATTTCTATTATATTAGTAGTTTTTTGTAACTTGAAACATGTAAATAATCAATATAAAAGAGAGAGAGAAAATATAGAGACATAGTTATGGAGAGACAGAGGAGAGGAGAGTGAGAGAGAGAGAGAGAGAGAGAGAGAGAGAGAGAGAGAGAGAGAGAGAGAGAGAGAGAGAAGAGAGAGAGAGAGAGAGAGAGAGAGAGAGAGAGAGAGAGAGAGAGAGAGATCACTCTTAACTGTTTACAGTTATTAACCTCCTGTGGAGCCGGGGGGCTCAGGGATAAAGGACTGTACGGATTGATGAAGAGGAAGGGGACGTGAGGGTCTCACCGTAGCACTGGAGGGGCTCGGGGGGGCCGTACGGGTCCGGCACCGAGAGAAAGCCCCCCGACGACATCATCTCCATCTCAGACCACTCCCTCATCTGGACCCCCGATGCACGCCTCCGTCACTGTCACTGGAAGTACTGCACGTACACGCACGCACGCACGCACGCACGCACACGCACACGCACACGCACACGCCACACACACACACACACACACAGGCATGTGGAAAAACGATAGCACAATGAATCAATGAATACACATGATAGGCACGTGCAAAGGCACAAACAAATAAATATATATATACATCCACAGATGCAGACCGGCAGGCAGAGACACACACACACACACACACACACACACACACACACACACACACACACACACACACATATATATATATAACAAGACGACGCACAAGATGCATAAACACAAACTCTCATGCAACGTAGCACATACACAATGTGGATGTGTTATCAAACACACACACACGATATACAAAACACACACGGGTACATGTAGAACATCCACAACGTATAAAAACACAAACACACACACACACAAACACATACACATACACACACACACACACACACATACATACAAAATGTATACAAACCCACACACACAATATACAAACACACACACACGGGATACAAACACATGCATTGACGAGATACATACACATGCACATGGGGACAACACGTGCACACAGAAGGACCCCTCCAGACTGACCGGTCTCCCTGTCTCTGACGTCCTCTCTGACCGCTGGGCTCCGGGCTGCTCTCTGCTCTCCGGCACCCAGGTCTCAGGCTCCTCGCTGGGCTCGGCTTCTAAGATCGGCCCCCTGGAACATGTGGAGGTCCCAGGCCCCCAGGAGAAAAGAGTGGAGGAAGAGAGGGAGGGAGACACACAGATAGAGAGAGAGAGCAACCCACAGAGAGGGAAGGGAAGGAGAGAGAGAGAGAGAGACGTAGACACAGGGAAAGAGAGAGAGAGAGTACAGCTGAGTTTTGAGCGTGGCGGGGAGGTCCCGCCCCCGCCCCCCATCCTGGGAGGATTGGCGTGTGGGGGCGGTGGGGGGGAGGGGGAGGAGAGGGGGAGGGATGGAAGGGAGAGGGGAGAGTCTTTGGGGACGGTCAGCGAGAGGGTGAGAAAACGAGACTCTCGAAGGTCAAAACAGCTGGGCCGGACCCACACTTCACAGAGGAGGGAGGGAGGGAGGGAGGGAGGGAGGGAGGGAGGGTTAGAAAGATGGTACGTCAGAAGGGTGGATGATGAAGGATGGATTCCTTGGCTGGACGGATGGTTGAATGAATGAATGGTAAGATGGATGGATGAGGAAGAAGGGGTGTGTGTGTGTGTGTGTGTGTGTGTGTGTGTGTGTGTGTGTGTGTGTACATCGCTGACCCCCAAGCGACACCCTCCCATTCTAAGAAGTCCTCCTCCTCCAAAGACTCCTACCTCTCTCTACCCCTCTAGCCACACTACATCGGCATGTCTTACTGTACGTGTGCACGTTTGTGTGCACCATGAGGACAACAGCCCAGTGTGTTTGTGTGTGTGTGTGTGTGTGTGTGTGTGTTTGTGTGTGTGTGTGTAGTACATGTTTACCCTCGCTCCTTGTTTTCGGCCGGTCTGTTTGTGTTGCCGGTTAATATTGGACAGTGTTCAGACTCTGCGTGGGAGGATGGCGTGGTGTGTGTGTGTGTGTGTGTGTGTGTGTGTGTGTGTGTGTGTGTGTGTGTGTGTGTGTGTGTCTGTGTGTGTCTGTGTGTGTGTGCGTGCGTGCGTGCGTGTGTGCGTGCGTGCGTGCGTGCGTGCGTGCGTGCGTGCGTGCGTGCGTGCACGTGCGCGTGTGCGTGCGTTTAGGGCAGTTTGTGTGTGTGCGCATATGTGTGTTTGTGTGTGTGGGGACTGGGGTGAGCAGGGTGAGCCTCGCCCCCTTTAGGACACACACAGATTTAGGGAGCGCTTGAGAGGTAGTCAGAGGATCAGCGCAGAGGGGAGGAGGTTAATAACTGAGTGATCTCTCTCTCTCTCTCTCTCTCTCTCTCTCTCTCTCTCTCTCTCTCTCTCTCTCTCTCTCTCTCTCTCTCTCTCTCTCTCTCTCTCTCTCTCTCTCTCTCTCTCTCTCTCTCTCTCTCTCTCTCTCTCTCTCTCTCTCTCTCTCTCTCTCTGTCATGTGACATAAACGGCTGATGATTCAGGTTATCCTCCCACACTTAGACCATCTACTAGAGACACACACACACACACACACACACACACACAGAAAGTGAGTGAGTAAAACACAGACAGACACTCAGAAGGAGTTAGAGGGACAAAAAAGTGAGCGAGACAGACAGGCAGAGAGAAACAATGGGAAAGTGGATACAAAATAACTCCACAGCTTACGGTAAAAGTTGAGCTGAATGAGATTCACAAAACAAACATCTGTCCATCATAGCAGCCATAAGCTGTTCCTTTGCAACAGGCCCATTACACAACTGCCAATATCAATAGAAAAAACAGGGGTGACAAAACAAAAGCAAAACTTGGACATCTCCAAGAAATGTTTGAGTTCAGTTTTTTTAGCGGCTCGCGGCATTGCTTTATTGGCTAAAACAGGCACGTGTGCTGCTTCCCTCAAACTCTCCTTGGACTTCCAGAGAAACCATGCTAGTGAGATAAGAATGCAACAACACCCCAAGCAAGGGTGTTGGAGGAGGACATGTTAGTGGCATTCATCCCCTGACACTGGTTGA
Source organism: Gadus macrocephalus (assembly GCF_031168955.1). Classification (NCBI taxonomy): domain Eukaryota; kingdom Metazoa; phylum Chordata; class Actinopteri; order Gadiformes; family Gadidae; genus Gadus; species Gadus macrocephalus. The sequence continues at coordinate 21,338,825 of NC_082382.1, forward strand.
CACTGGCCGTCAGGGGTAATGTGTTTTTCTGCACAAATGTCACATAGATCTTGTCACATGCAAAAACGGAGGAGGGTTTTGTTCACGAGTCGGACAAAAGGTCTGATGGCCGTACAGCTCCCATGGGAGATCCGTGATTTATCTCCATCAGGGGAATGAAACGAGGGCTTGGAGAGGTTGAGAATGAGTGGCCACGTTAGCATGTGATTAACCATGAGCTAGGCTAGCAGGAAGCTACGTGGTGCTAAGTCAGAAAAACTGGTAGCCGCCATTAAGGCTTCTCCTGTTATGTTTAGAATTTTGGCAGTCCTGCAAATAAAGGGGCACTATTTTTGGTCTGCGCATTATTGTACCATTTTTACGATACATTTAAAACATCCTGTCCAGTAGATGGAAACACTATTAAATCAATTAAAATATGAAAAACCAATCACAGGTTTAAACACTGAATCCTTCTCTTAGCAACGGCTAACTTGACCGTTTACTTTTAGCATCGGATGAGGAATTCCAATCAAAGACGTATGCACTCACTAGAATATGTTACAGAATTGATATTATAGATGTTTATGTTATTGAATGTCCTGGATGATTTATATTTGACAATAAAGTGGCAACCTTTGTTAGCACTAGCCTTGGAAACAGTTTGATTACGATAGCGTCCTCCGTTTACCAGAGAACAGTTTGCGGAGTGAACCAGACCCCAAAACCTTGTGTTTATTGATCCGGACGGAAAACGGGTACTGAGATTAAAGCTGCCGGGTGTTCAGCACACAGGATTTGTGGGCAAAGTCCATGGCAAACACACGAGACTAATGTGTGTGTGTGCGTGTGCATGTGTGTGTGTGTGTGTGTGTGTGTGTGTGTGTGTGTGCGTGTGTGTACGTGTTTGTGATGTCTGTTTGTGTGTTTCTGTGTCTGTTTCAGGAATGCACTTTTATCATAAACCAAGGGCCGACTTTTGTCTATTTAGTTCAGCGGAAAATTCTACTCTTGTCAAATTTCAATTTAAAGTCTTTGCTTTACAACCATTGTCATTGGGTCCTTAATAAAGTGTTGAGTTGATTGAACTGATTTTGAGGGCTACATATAGTATTGTGGGTTCTTGATCGTACAAGACCCGTGATTGTATCTGGTACGATTACCCCATCCCTATTGATGGATTTGATAATGCCTGTTAATCCACAGGCTCAGTGCTATGCAGAAATTAGGCCAGGGTTGATATTAAAGGATCTTTAAAGCCTTAATAAAAGGAACATGATAGTCATCCTCAACAAACAACTTGATAAAAATGTCGTTTCGGAGGTAGAAATCTCAATGTATTGTTTAAATTTCTCCTACGGGGGATTAATAAAGTTAGATCTTAACTTATCTTATCTTATCTTAAACTGGAAGCAGAGTAAAACAATGACCACCACAACAATATATCCACCTCTGAAAGAGGTATTTGCCATTACAGAGATGGTTAGGCTTCTGATGTTGAGGCTGTGAACTAAAGCATCCAAATGTATGCAAACAGACAGGTCACATGCTCTGGTAAATAAGTAGAGACCAACACAACGCGGTGAGGTGTGAGAGGAGCGTTGTAACAATAAGGGAAGATTCTTACCGGTTTTAGTGGCAGTGAGTCTCTTGGTCTGGCTGACCTGCAATCTTCTTCGTTTGTCGACCAGTAGCATTTTGCAATGTTGACTACGCGCCGACCTCCATCCTCACATACACAACTTCCCGAGCACGCACACGCACACACACACACACACACACACAAACAGACACACAAAGTAAATAGTTGAAAGTGGGCTGTCTTATTAAATTGATCAATCATGGACATTCTGAACCACTTTCATCATTATTACAATCATTTCTTTGCATTCAATTTATTATTTTTATTTATTATGTTGTATTTTATTATACATTATTTTTTTTCTGTGTCTTCAAATTAAAATTTCCATTTTGTTTCAAATTAAGTCCATCCGTTTATTTTATGCAGAAATAAAACACAAATACCTAATTTTGTTAGAACCAAGGTTCCAGGCCCCAGAGGGCGAGATATCTTTTAAGTAACACTTAATACTATACAGGTCGTGTCATGGGAACAAGACCTCACACCGGCATACATAAAAACTAAATTCTTCTAAAAATACTTCATGCCGCCGGTGCTTTTGAGCCAAGCCCTAGACCCCCCCCCCCACCCCGCTTAATCTCCATCGGTTGATAAAGGGGGTGTTAGCATCCTACGCTAGCTTCAGTGAGAGACAGCCCTATCGGCCCCCCTCGCCTCGTTAGGAAATTCTCAGCACTGTTTGTTTATAAACAGCCTCTTCTTCTTCTTCGTTCCCTTGGTGACGGATGGCCGTCGTTAGCATGGGGTCGCTAGCTATCGCTGGGCTACCCCCCCCCCCCCCCCTGGCTAATGTCTTTGCCACTGTTTCACAACCCAGAAGGATTATCCTAAACGCGACTCGTCTGTTTATGTGTACAGATATGGGGTTTAAGTGTGTGTGTGTGTGCATGTGTGTGCGTGTCCCAAAAGGGAGGTAGGGAGGACCAGGGGTCATGTCAACCCAATGTCGGTTTTTGACTAATGAAGAAGAACAACATGGCCGCCACAGCAGCCTTCCAGGAAGCGGTGGCGGCGGCGGGGGAGGGGCTAACACGCGACTCCAGTGACAGGTCAGCGAGAGAGGGCAGGTCAGGGGGAGGGAGTCAAGACCAGGAATAGACCTTGGCCCCTTTGCTGATAGGGCAAATTATTTTGCCACGGCCATTTTCGGCTCTTGGATAAAAAAAAGACAGAATTTGCAACACCACTGAATGAGGCCGAGTCTTGGGTTCAACGTCAGCTTTTCCACACCATGACTCGTCGGTTTCGGTTCTACCCTGTGATAAACCCGCAGGGACAGAGCGGAACAATCTGGATGATGGTTTGTTTTACGCATGTTGATTTTAATGTTTTGCCGCAATAAAACTGACCACTACAACGTGTTTTACAAGGTGTGCAGAACAAGTCACATTCTGAGATGATTTAACCCACCAACTGTGAGGGGAAAAAGGTAAACGGAATAAAACAAAGTGCGTTGTGAAAAAAAACTAAATGCGTGCCATTATTTGAGTGCGTAATACAAACACTAAATATGCACACAAGTAAAAACATTGCAACTATACAGTTGGATCAGATATTTTTTGAAACAAAACAAAATGCACATCATGTTAAAAAAAAAGAAGACATTTTTTTATATATATACCTTCTTTTCTCATTTCTACTCAAGCTATAAACAAAAAAAAAGTACCAAGTTTTGGTTTGGCTGGTTTCACAGGTAGTGATTAAAACATTTCTGCAATACTTGGACACAAGATTTAAAACAGTATTTTTTTTCTACAGTAAAATCAAAATAAAAAAAGATCACCTCACTCTCACGGAGAAGGAGAGAGAGTTAAAAACAGACAAACGGTCACGGCGTGAGGACTTGCTTGCAACTCTTAGTGTTGGCTTTGGTCATCTCTTTAAAACAAGAAAATGAGGCGCGATCGGCAGTGACACACAGTTCAGCCTCCCTCCCATCCCAGGGGCGGAGTTCAGATTGTTGAGGTAAAAACAACACTGGTTTTAAAAAAAAAAAAAAAAAAACGATCCTGGATAAAAATTGCACAGACAGGCCCTTGATGGACCTGTGACGCTCTCCGGCTGAGGTGATGTGTTGGACCAGTCCCCGGTCCCAGTCTGGGCCTACTTCCCACCGGAGCCCAGTAGGGGACTGATTTCGTCATCGTGGACGGATGGGTGCTTGGGCCGGTAGATTATAAACTGTAACGTGATCTGGACAAATGGGGTCAAGGATGATTGGCGACCTGATTGGATGTAAAACTACAACGGTGGCCATTCCCTGGATGTTTCTCACACGGGTTAGAAGCGCGTTCGGTTTGACTACGGAGGGAGAGAATCAGAATGACGACAAACGCACACCAGACAATGACTGACCCGTGTTACATGACTGACCCGTGTTATATGACTGACCCGTGTTATATGACTGACCCGTGTTATATGACTGACCCGTGGTATATGACTGACCCGTGTTATATGACTGACCCGTGTTACATGACTGACCCGTGTTACATGACTGACCCGTGGTATATGACTGACCCGTGGTATATGACTGACCCGTGGTATATGACTGACCCATATGAGGCCGCATTGCCTGTGGACATGAGGGTTAGGGTTAGGAACACAGGGGGACTCAAGAGCCCCTGTTCACTGGTTGATCCAATAGAAAACGGCTCTATCCAACACCGTGACTTCAGATACAGCCCACTAAGAGGTAGGGGTGAGGGCCTCTTAACCAAGGATGAGACTGCAGGCATTGGGGATCCGAACGAGAACCCTGCTAGTAACTACACCTATCAGAGAGCTTCATATTTAAACAGGAGCTAGGAGGCTGCACATGGTACACTTTAACTGGTGAAAATGAATACATGTTCTATCCGACAAGACGGAAGATGGAAGGAAAGATTTGCCATGGTGATGCTTAGAGCGCTACAATCTCCCTGCAATCCCTCCAATAGATAACCCGAGATCGGTTCTTGTAGCTTAGCTTGCGTGACCTCTGACTTAGCCACCGACCCGTTAGCCAATAGCTTTAGATTCCACACAGGCTTGAGGTGCGTCTTGTAGGTTAGCTGGGGCATATCTCTGACATGCTAGCCATCAGAATGCTAACTGTGCAAATTCATAACATGCCGCTCCCATCGTTCTGAGAAGGAACTTGTGTCCAGAGCGACATAAAGGGAATTCAGAACCACGTAACTAAGCATCAGGTAGAGGTTTGAACCCAGAACCTCCAGGCTCAAACACCAGCAGCCACGGGAATACTATCCTGCCCCCCCAATATTAATGTTCACATCCACAGTAACCCCAACACCACTTAAACCGTTGTGTTCTATAATAATAACCCCCATTCCCCAGGGTCCAGTATTAAAAACTACAATAACCACAACCATCCACCAGCCCGGAGAGTAAAGGATACAGCGAGGTCGAGGGCCAGGGTTCCCAGGCTGCCGATGAGCCAGGGTAGGTGGTGTATGACGTAGCTGCCCTCGCCCTGCCCGCGGTCCGGGTTCTTCAGGAGCACGCTCAGACCGTACATGGTGTTGCCCAGGATGACCAGCGCGAACAGGTAGTACGACACGCCCTCCGTTGACTTCCGTGTGTACTGCGAGGGGTCGGACGAAACGACAGGCGTGAGGGTCAGCACTATGTCACTTTTTGAACTCAGAGTTCAAAAAGTGACATTATTGTCAATTCCGGAATATGTGCAAGACCAATAGAGGAATCGAAAACTGCGTTAGTCTCTGACACATGGGGCAATTAGTACGAAAGGATAAAATAAGGTACAATTATTAGTAATATTTAGTAATATTTACAATAAATAAAATACTCAGGTGGTGCAGCATGTTTTCTGATCTCGCTCGCACGCATTGGATCGAAAAACTGCTAAATAACTAAACGTATAGCTGGGAAAAAAACGCCCATTTATGGGCATCATTGTAAACTGTGTTTAGGGTTAGAGCTAAGGGAGAGATCTCTTCTGGGGGTGCATCTGCTGGACTTACGTTGGTGTACATCTGGGGCAGTCTGGAGCAGAGGTAGAGCAGGGAGGAGATGGATCCGATGGAGAAGCCGATGATCTCCTTGGTGGTGAAGGCCTTCAACCAGAGTGACAGTGGAGAGTTACAATCCCCCACAGGCAGCACAGAGGGTATTTTGTGTGGCCCATGCCATACGAAACTATAAAACGGCTTCAAGGGTACCATAATGTTTGGCTATATTCGAAAAGAAGAGATTACTGCTGAGAGTATATGACAGAGGTCATGGGTTCGGGGATCGGGAACTGTACCAATGGAACTATCCTACTATCCTACTAACTACTAACTACTAATGTTTAACAGGGAAGCAGACCGCTATTGCACAACATCCAAATTAAGCAGCAGTATCAAAAATGAGAAAATAGCCTCGTATGAATACCATGCCTGGGATTTTGTAATTTGAAGTGCAATTGTCTGAGGGCACAATGGCAAAGAATGACATTGTGGTCATCTATGATTGTGGGCCCTTTTCCACAACAGGGACACGTTTGGCCAAAAAGGATTTTGTTTCGATACAGTATGATGCGCACAGTCAAATATTGTCATGTTTCTGAGAAATGGGAAGGGAAGTGTACTGAACTAATATGTAATGCATTCTTCTAGAGAACAGTGCGTTTTCTTTGCATTACGTCTCACAAAAGGGGAGCGCGTGAGCGTTTGTGTTATCATGCCAACATTGCAAACCACAAAATTGACAGAATCCGACAACCGTGTATGGATTTACGGAGCGAAACATAAACAAGAACCGTGTTGACTATCGATACAGACTATTGATCCCTGCATTGATCCCCGCATGATGTCTCACCCGAATGCCTGGAGCGCTTGGGTCAGCCGTCCACAACAAGGCGCGACCTTTGAACCCGTCTGCCAGGGTCTCCTGATGCAGTGCCGGGCTTGCCAGGGGTCCCAGGTGGCCGACAAGACCCAGGATACAGGCCACGCCCACCACGTTCAGAACCCTCCTAGCAGGGGAGCCGTCTGGAAACAACCGAATCAACATCACTTCACCACCGAAGACTAAATGTAAACTCTGACCAGTTCAACGTGTTCTACAAGGTGTGGAGAACAAGTCATATTCTGAGATGAATGATCCCAGCGACTGTGAGGGGAAAAAGGTAAACGGAATGAAACATAAAGTGCCCCGTGAACAAAACAAAAAAAAGGTGCGTACCATTATTTGAGTGCGTAATACAAAGACTCAAGAAAAAAACACAAGAAAAAAAAACTTTCCAACTGTACAGTTAGATATGATTTCTTTGAACAAAACCAAAAAATGGCATCATTATAAGAAAACAACACAAGCATAGAAAATGTACTTTCTTTTCCCATTTCAAAATGCACAAGCGGATCCGACCTGGGCAGGGTGGTGGCGAGGGTATTCCCCTCTCAGCCCAAAGGTTCCGGGTTCGATCCTGAACGTCAGACAGCCTAGGGCGTATTGAAACCTTATGCAAGATGCCTAACCCAGTGGGGATAAGCGACTAAATGACTGAATAGTAAAACATCAAGCGTGAGAGACGCTATTGTCGCAGCAATCTGCAGAGTTGTAAGTTTTTTTCCTAGAGTCTATTGCTCTCATCTGCCAGTGGTGATGACGGTTGGAACTCTCTTTCGCTGACTCTTGACGTTTTGATTCTAGGCCACAAATGTCTAGTCAGACTACCGTAGCAAAGGTCATGAGGAGGATGTGAAACAGTGGATTTAAGGTAGGGTAAGGGGAAAAAGCATGTCAGACCCCTCCGACAGGATGTACCTTGGCTCAACTGAATCTACTCACAAACAATCTTTATCAGGTAACCAGAGTACAGCCAAGAGACTGTAGAAAAACATCGGCACTGCTTCCATAGTTTTGTAGACTATAGCTGTAGCAGCAACCCTCCAATGTGTGTCTTCTCTTCGCCAGGGTTAGGCTGAGCTGTTAGCATAATGCCAAAAAAACCTCGACACATCCTCAGTGTTTAAACCATCAAAAGGTTTGTCAATAAGAGGAAATAATGATTCTTTCCAGTCGTGCAACTTTCCAATTTCAATAACCTTTTGAGAAGAATGAGAGAACTCTTCTGTGTATTCGACGGACAAAACAGATTTTCTGCTGACAGGGCGGATATTGCAGACAGAACACTGATCAATTCGTGATGTGATCAATGTCATACCACTTGTTATTCCCACCATGCTGCACTCGGTTTACCCGTTCCTCTGAACGGAAAACCGAAAAAGACAGATCCTTACCCTGACGCCTGCGGTTCTGGCTCCTGTAGTAGACATACAGCCCGATGATCATCAGGTCCGCCAGAACGTAATAGATGGCCGTGTAGGTCTACACACAGAGGGCAAAACAAGACCTCCTTGAACCGATGCTCCACAACATGCAAACCGAAAACAGGAATCAAATGAACGACTACGTTTTCAAACCGTTGGCAGGTCGATCGTCTATGTATAGACAATCACCGCACCCACCTGTAGGGGCAGCTGGTTGGCGAGGAATGACCCCACCAGGTTACAGACGTCTCCGGCCAACCACAGCAGCAGGAACCAGATGGAGAGCGCCTGGTCCATGTTCCCCGTCTTACAAGAGCGGTAGTACTGTCTGTGGTCGGAGACACAAGCACCCGGCAAATAAACCCCTCGAACTTGTACGTCGAGGTTAGAAACCATGGTTATCGAGAGGTTAGTATAAGACCACGGAGTGCAGTATGAACACTTACGGCATGGAAGAGCCCATGAAGCAGACGATGGAGATGAGACCCAGGAACACACTGGCCATGTCCCTGGAGTCCTGTGCACATTCCTTAAGTCCTTCCCATACCCATTCGGAGCCGTTGGGACAAATCGTAGAGAAGTTGCCGCCGTCGTCTATGGCCCAGCCAAACGACCCTCGGGCAAGGACTTCTGCACCCTGCATGTTCTGATGAGAGAGAGCGAGCCGCATGACGTCCCGATGTACATCACATTTTAACAGCTGTCTACGTGTTGACAAATGGAGGGTCAAATCGCGAGTCTGATAGGAACACGATGATATAGAAAGAAAGGAACATTAACAGACCCTCCAGGAAACAGACAAGAGGAGCTAGATTCATTGTAAACGAGCTCAAGGGTTAGTAAACAAGATCGAGCGTTAGTAAACAAGATCGAGCGTTGGAATCTGAGATCAAGATTAGTATACGACGTATACAAATACGTTACACTTGATCTCGTATACTAATAAAGAGTTATTCAGTGAGAGCATAGGCTAGTTAATGAGATCAGGAGTTAGTATATATACAGGTTTGGTACGCGAGATCAAGGGTTAGTAAACGAGATCAAGGGTTAGTTAACGAGATCAAGAGTTAGATCAACAGAGAAAAACATTGTTCTAGAAGGCCAACAAACGAAAGATTAAGTCTAGAAAGACGTCAACAGGAAATCGTAAGACAATGGTGTGTGTAATAGGGTTAAATCCCTTTCACTGTCAACAAAACATTGCATTACACAAGGAAAACAAGAGTTAGCCCGCTGGCTAGTCAACAACAACGCGTCTGGTTCAGGATCCGACGGGGTTAGATCAATATCGACATAAAAAACACATCACAGGGACTAAAACGGGGCAAAAACGTTACAAACCGTCATCGCTGCTGTGCAGTTGGTGTTGTTGCAAGCCTTTCGAGGGCGAAACCTTCTCCTTCTGTCCGAGCTGAGGACGCTACAGCGAAGGCGCCTGTAAACAATTGTGTTCTAGAGGGCTGATTGGTCGTTGAGCTGTGACGTCACTGAAATGGGGGCGGGGCTAAGGCTTACGACCTGCTGGCCAAGGATGTACAACGTGACAGAACTCAACGATCAGATCTACTTAAAGCCCATTAATCACGTTAATGTATCTATTTATCTACGACTATTAACCAACACAACCACTAACGCCCATTAATCACGTTAATGTATCTATTCATCCTCACATGATACATCCGGTCAGTTAAAATACAAGGCTCACTAGCATTAGCCCATCTTAAGATGGTTATTTTATTGCAATCGGATCAGTCCAATGCAAACGTGCGTCCACTTTCGACAGTTTCACATGTTAACGTCACATATCAATAACACTTGTGAAGTTCGCCTTGACTCACTTTAGTTATTCCGTTATAAGTGCTGGAATGTCTTTTTTGACATTGGGTCCCCCATTCATCCACAGGTTTCGCATTCTTACATCTCGCTGGGAGAAATATTTATAAAACACGTCCGCGTAACTAAAGCGGTCTGTGAAGCTGTGAAGGTTCATAAATCAGCCTCGCTTTGTATGCAAATTGATGAAGCGTTATACTATGGCTAAGGTATCGTGACCGGCGTGCTAGGCAGGACTCCCAAGAGTTCAAATGTTCAACACGATTGTTTCAGAGATACAAGCCAAACGGACATGCACGCTGATACGCCCCAATTACTAATCCTACTTTGTTTTAATCGCTTTGAAAAGAGAAATGTGATCATTTCAATGTGAATCAGAACAATTCGCCTTCAAACCCCGATAAAGATGAAGTATCACATGACGACCGACAAGCCACTATCTGCCAACTCAGCGCAAACATGCGCCTGACTGTGGAGGCTTCCCGTTATGTTTCCCAAGCCACCCGCCCATAACCTCGCACTAATACTTTGAAGTTCTCGTTCTAGACTTTCAGAACAATGTCATATGTAAGTGGGGATAAATAGAAGGACATTCTCACCCAACTTCCAAGAACTCCTTCAGCAACGGACATCTATAGCATATCCGGTTTTAAACATTGAGCAGTCATAGTGGATGATTAAAAGTCACTAACGACATTTTATGTCAATGTGGTCGGTTGAGTTAAGTCCTATGTGAAAGGAGAACATGGATGCTATCGGAATTAAACAATATGCTTTCTAATGCCACTCCAAATGGGCCCCTATATTAGTGTGACCACAATATAGACGTGTCTGGTAAACCTGTAAACTCTGTTCCAGGTTAAAAACCACAGGCAACGTTTTTATGGATATATTCCAAGACCATTTTTTTATTGACGATGCACTCAAATATCCAGAGGAATACCTTCAGTTGGGCTATAATCTCTTATTTACACAACCCCTCAGAGTGTCATACGAACACTTGATACGTTTCATGTCAAAGTAGAGTTATAATACATTACAATCTGGGGATGGGCATGTTCAAATGGTTTTAGAAAGCAAAATTTCACAAACCAATCTTCAAATATAATAATAATAATGATAAAAAAAACGAAGCTCCAGGTATTTTCACTAACGCAAAAACAAAATACTACCATAACGTTCTCTGTACAAGCGCGATTCGGGAGCGTCTGTGATCGGGAACGGGAGCCGATTCCTCTTTCCGACCTCGAGAGTTCAACATCTGTACAGTCCGTGTTTTGTCCCACATGGGCCCAGAGATGTCCTTCGCAGCCCGAGCAAAAACCGAGCAAAAGCCGAGGAAAAAAACGACGACTGCTTCCTCCTTCTCCCCCCGGCTCGGCGGACACTGGGACCTCCGAGGTCGGAGCCAGGGGTCCGCAAGAGACCCTCCTCACTTGATGTGCAGGGCCTTCTCGTCCACTTTTAGTCTCTTGCGCCGGGGCTGGATGAAGTCGTCCTCGGAGTCGTCCGTGGCCTCGTCCTCCTTCTGCGGCGTCTGCGGCTTCGGCGTTTCCCCTCCTCCTTCCTGGAACTCCGGCTCGGGCGCCTCGGGGAAACTCTGGCCCGGGTAGACCTCCTTGAGCTTCTCCTCAAAGCGCACGCTCACCGCGTTGCCCGACGTCGCCATCTCGGAGCCCACCTGGCGGGGGAGGGAGGGGCGGGGGTGGAGGGGTATAGGGGTGGTGGGGTTAGGGCGAGGGGTGGAGGGTTGGGTAGAGTGGGAGGAGGGGTTAGGGTTGGGTGCGGGTCGTTTTGTGTAGGATGAGAGGTGGGGTTGGGGGTATGGGAGGGGGAGGAGAAATTAGAGCAGGTTAGGACCTCTGTTGCCAGGGCAGCTCCTGGCTCAACCTTGCTGTGTGTGGAGCCATGTCCCTTCTGTCCCCACTGCAGTTCCAGGAAGCATTCGCCCCAAGCCACGCGAGTTCACCTTTAGCCAGCCGTAGCCAAACAGTAGCTCACCGTTTAGGACTACACCACAATAATTAAAACCTTTATTGGGTCCGATTTGCATGTCACCCCCCCCCCCCCCCTTTTCCCCCCCTCAAAATTGTAATCGAATTTGTGTTCATAAACGACGCAAAAAAAGGAAAATAAATAAATAAACAGACTAAAAACAATTCGTGCAACCTCAGTGGGTACAGGACAGCCGGGCTCTTAGTTCAAATGTCTTACCTGCGTATTAATCTGTTTCTCCTCATCATATACCTGGATTATTCGAGACATCTAAAGAGGGGCAATGACATTACAATAAAAGACAGTAAAGTAGGAGCAGGGGTGATGGGAAAAGAATGAACTTGAGAAGTAGGAGGTCACAGCACAGGTTCGGGCAAACGTGCGCTTGTGTACGGTTCAGTCCGGTTGGGCGGGCCAGGCTCCAGCTGCATTACACCCGCACCGGATAAGCAAAGAGTCGGCGATGAACGTTTTGGGTGACTTTACACTGCGCACCAGATACGCCCAGCATTACCCTTCACATGCCACACAAACGATCCCCCTACGGACATGGGGCTACCCTTTCTGCTGTGTGTCCAGACCCCAGCACCTCACACGTTACATGGACCTGCTTGAGGACTCGCACAGAGTAGGCAACATGGTGGCGGTGGAATCCGTTTCCGTGTTTGGGACCACAACAACAATAAATAACAACAGGTATCCACAGATACACTTTGAATACCTAATGGTGCACATCAGAAACTGCCAACGCCCCTTAAGATGTGATTTAGTGTTTGCTATGCAAATTTACATAGAATAACACACACTGAAGGGTCAAAATGAATTCAGTCCGCAGTGTACTGAGGTCTGGTCATGGACGAGTGGAGAGACAAAGGTCACAGGGGTCAACCCATTTACTAAATACAACCATCATTGCGGTGTGCTCCAAGCTTAATCTTTGTTCAGGCTTGAGTAAAGTTGCCGTGGGGGGGGATAGGAAAGTTAGAGAGTTCCTGTGTCTTTGCAGAATGCTCTGTGTGCAACAGGCCATTCTGCCCGTCGTACATTATTTCCCAATAATAGGACACCCCGGGGTGGTTCAATCCGCAGTTTTTAACAACGGTTACATTATACTTTATACTCTAACCTGGAATATTATGGTTTTTTTATCAACTTAAAGCAAGGGTAGGAATTTGAACAAACCAAGCTCGATTTTTTTAAGTCTTCAACCGATAAAAGCCTCCCTAAAAAAACACTCCCAATATCAGTTGTTAAGGTTTGATTTGTTTAAGGCAGAGGTGTCCCATTATCGAAAAATTATTCACACCGTTGGAACATATGTCGACCAATCAGGATCAGGGCTCCAGCACTGCTGTGGTACAACGGTCCATGCCAGCCAGTATAAAGAACACCCATGCTCCCAACAGTCAAGGGAATCTCTTCCCATGTTTATACACACAAACAGTGGGATTCATCGTCATCCGTGACACATTGTATACCATTCATGAATAGCTAGATGTACTAATAGCTACCCATCTTAATATACTACACAATGATATTAAAAGTGCCACCCAATACACCTGGGCATTAACATATTTGTAAACCATAGCTACAGTACCATAACTGGTCTTAGAATTGTAAAAATTGCAATTTTCTGTACCTTAAAACCGGCAACGACTCAACGCATTGGTGTACATAGGCGTTGAGTTGTACATAAGGAGTTAGGAATACAACACTTTTAAACATCAAACAATCCCAAACCTAAAAACCACCAATCGCACAGAAATCCCTACCCACACCCCAACACTGTTCCACCTTAGTCCCTGTAACTCATCGTAAAACTAAACAGCTGAACCTATGTTTATAACTCCCAACACCCCAGCGGTCACACTCCGAGACTGACAATCACCACCACAACACCTGGGAACACACAAGTACAGTAGGTGGTGCACGACGACACCTCGCAGACCACCACCTCCCCCACCCACCAACTCCTCCCCCCCACCACCACCTCCCAAACCAACCACAACCAACCACCTTGCGTCTGGGTGCGGGCGAGCGGGCGGGCGGGGAGGGGCGACATGCATAGGGTGGCCGCACGCCGTAGGACTCATGCCACCCACCTCGTTGTACTTGGAGCAGTTGCTGAAGACCAGGCGCACGTCCGAGACAAAGTCCTGGGTGCTGCGGTACTGCTGGGCGCTGCGCACCTGCAGCTTCTTCTTCACCTTCTGCAGGTCCATGGGCTGCTTGATGATCTTGTAGTAGTTGGGCACCTTGGGGGTGGAGACGACGGCAGTTGGCATCTCTTTTTTTTTGTCAGTCATCTAGCTGGCTTTTTCTCGCCCGTGTTATTATGAGGGACTGTTTCAACCCGGTGTTGGGCTTTTACTTTAAGCTTTAAATTATTGAGCGTTGGGAGGGCAACCTTTCATCACTTCCAAACCATTGTCCTGCCTCTGCAATTATTATTTTTAATTTTTATTATATATTTATATATATATAAAAAAAAAAAAAAAAAAAAAAAAATACATGTACACTAAACATTTATTATGTTTGGAGGTTGTGTCTGTTTATAAGCATCAGGCTTCATCATCTTATTTATGAAGAGCTCTCCATAAAAGCTCTGTCAAGGCGCCGGATTGATGTGGTTATCTGGTCGAGTTCTCCCCGTTAATCAGAGCCTGATTGGTCACACGACTCCCCTCTTTCAGCAGGAGGGAGAGGCACTTACCGAGGTGGCCACGGGCTCCCTGAAGCCCACGCTGAGCTCATGGCAGAAGACGTACAGCAGGAGACGCTCACAGCGCTGAGGGGAGAGGAGCCAAACATCAAGGGCATGAATATTCATGATGAGTGGGGTGAGGTGGGGCTGGAGGGCATGCCCACTGCTCAGGGGGGCTGGGGTGTGTGAAGAGATATATATATATATATATATATATATATATATATATATATATATATATATATATATATATAGTTGTGTGTGTGTGAATATGTGAATATGTGATGAGTGAGTGAGAGTGCGAGAGTGTGAGAGTGTGTGTGTGGCTAGGCATCTAGGATTTCGGTTAGACCGGTGTATAGTTCTTTGTGTTTTTCTCGTCAGAGTTAGCATGTCAACTACAGCTAGGCGTGTTTGCTTTCAGTTAGCGTTGTGTGGGGTTCAGGGAGTGTGTGTGTGGTTACGGTTAGCATGTCAACTACAGCTAGGCGTGTATGCTTTCAGTTAGCGTTGTGCGTGGTTCAGAGAGCGCGTGTGGTTCGGGCAAGCAAGTCGACTATAGCTAGGCGTGTATGCTTTCAGTTAGAGTTGTGTGGGATTCAGAGAACTTGTGTGGATAGGGTTAGCAAGTCAACTATAGCTTGGCGTGTACGTTTTGTTAGACGCATGCGTGTGTCTCGTGTATGGTTAGCATTGTGTGTATAGTTTGTGCGTGAGTGCGTGTGTACATGTGTGGTACTGACCCTTTGGTCCTCAGGACTCAAGCCCTGGTCAGAATTCCTCTTGCTGTCGTCACAGTACTGGATCTCAGGGGTGTCCAGACTCCGGCAGAACGTACACAGGAAGTCTCCCCTGAAACAGATGCGATGCAGCGGACAAACAATGAAATATTTTTTTCTGGCAGTCGTATTATTGCATCACTGTTTTAAGCCATTTTTAGAGTTTTGACCGACACAAGCCGTCAACTGGCGTCAAGGGCTCGCTAGCTAGCCTGATGCTAGCGTTCCAACTAGCCCTTGACGCCATTTCCCGGGACGTTCTTGAAAACAGCGTTTTTCACCCTATTTGACACAAGCTACTATAGCCGATACAGGTCCCTCTCTCGCTCCCGCTCCTTAACTCCCAGACGATATTAAAAGTCCTCCATCAACATTCCCGTTCTTCCTGGCCGTTTAACATCTGAAGATTTATAATGTTATTTCTGGACGACGTACTTGGGGAAGATCTTGATGGAGGGGACGTGGCACTTCATGTGGAACACCTTGGGGCAGCGGTCGCAGCACAGCAGGTCGCCGCCGTTGATGCACACGGCGCACCAGTCCTCGTTGGGGTCGTCCTCCTTGCTACCGGCCCCGGCGGCGTCGGCCCCGGTCGGTTCCCCCCCCTCCGCCGGGGAGCTCTCCGACGGGCCGGTGCCCGCCGTGCCGTTGGTGAGCGGCGGGTCCGAGGGGGCCTCGTTCGCGGGGGCGGCGGCGGCGGCGGCGGGGGGGGGGGCCGGCGTGGTGGTGCTGCCGGTGGACGTGGAGGAGGACGAGGTGGTGGTGGTGGTGGTGTTGGCGGCGGCGGCGGCGGCGGAGGTCGTCGAAGGGAAGCTGAAGGCGCTGGCGTCGCCGGAGCCGTTGTAGCCGGAGCAGGGGGCGTCCGACTGGGGCTCCGTCTTGATGCGGTCCCCCAGGGGCTTGTACACGTCCTGGCTGCTGGGCGGGGGGAGCCCCAGGGGGGCCAGCGGGCTCTCTGGGCTGCTCATCTATGGAGGAGACGAAGAAATGACCCATTAAAAAAGTACGCATTTAAATGTATTTAAATGAATTAGTTTCAATAATGTATACATTAAATGGAAACACTGCATGGGTGTTGTGGAAACATTATTTAGAAGTTATGATGCATCAGGATTTTTCCTATTTAAAATGTTTAAATTGTTATCATGGTCCCATCATTCCACCGAATTTCCCGAATGGGATCGAGTACAGTGATCCCACCCTTATCTTACCCATTATTCTCTACACCATATCCCTTATCTCACCATGTGCATTATGCACCTACCCCCACACACACACGAGATAAAGAGAACGATCCCATCGCCGGTGCCTTTTGAATGTGGTCTGAATACCAACAACATCCCATGGTGCTGATCCATTATGCATGTACATCCACTGTATACATTATGTAGGCGAGACTCTTGCACTGGGCCACGTGAGACAAAATGGCGGCCGCGAGCCGGGGGACGGCAGAGGAAATGGAAGGTGCGAGGGAGGCGTTACCATGCACGCGCTCCGGCCCGAGTCGTTCCCCCGCTCCGTCTTGACGGAGGAGTTGGAGGAGGAGTTGGAGGCGGTGCAGCCGTAGTCCTCCTTGGTGCCGGGCTCCTGCTTGACCCTGACCTGGTCCACTCCAGGGCCCCCCGGGACCACCGTCCGCCCTGCAGAACTACAGCTACACACATTAACACACACAAGCATTAACAGACACACGGGAACGTGCAGGCATGGACACACACATTCGTTAACACGCTGCACACATGCAGGCATCAAATCACACACACACACACACACACACACACACACACACACACACACACACACACACACACACACACACACACACACACACACACACACACACACACACACACACACACACACACACACACACACACACACACACACACGCGCGCAAATACCCAAACACTTTTACACTTGATTCATATGCATGCATGTCAGTTTGTATATGCGAGAGTGAGTGAGTGTGTGTAGATTGTGAATAGGTCAGAGTGTTTGCCTGCAGTTTGCGTCGTGTCCTTGTTTTTGTGTGAAGTTTGTGTGTACGCCAGTGTGTTTGCGTGCGTCTGTAGGCCAGGCGTGTGCATGTTAGTGTGTCTTGTCTTACCTGCCCCTGCTGCCTGTACTGGAGTTGCTTGAGGGCCGAGCTGGGGTGTGGGCGTTGGACAGACCTGGAGACACACCGACGAGGTTAGTGGAGAAAACCTCACATGCCTGAACAAACACTCCCAACCCCTCCCACAGAATCACCACCTTCCAAGATCTCCTCTGGTTAAGAAGGATTCACCTCAGTTGAAGATAATTCACCTCAGTTAGAGATGAATCACCTCAGTTGAAGATGAATCACCTCACTTGGAGATGAATCACCTCAGTTAGAGATGAATCACCTCAGTTAGAGATGAATCACCTCAGTTAGAGATGAATCACATCAGTTGAAGATGAATCACCTCAGTTGAAGATGAATCACCTCAGTTGAAGATGAATCACCTCAGTTGAAGATGAATCACCTCACTTAGAGATGAATCACCTCAGTTAGAGATGAATCACATCAGTTAGAGATGAATCACCTCAGTTGAAGATGAATCACCTCAGTTGAAGATGAATCACCTCAGTTGAAGATGAATCACCTCACTTAGAGATGAATCACCTCAGTTAGAGATGAATCACCTCAGATAGAGATGAATCACATCAGATAATGAAGACAAGATTAGACCCTTTGCTCATAGAAGAATGAGGCATTTGGCTGTCAAAGTGGAATAACAGAAATAGCTTATAGATGAAAATCATTTTTTTCAAGTGTAAATGCAAACATTAAGGGTTGAAACAATGTGAATCTCATTTCAATACAACACGCCTAGACAAATTAAAGCCCCAAAATGACCCAAACAACGACCCTGAAGACGTTGATCAAGTGTATTGCTAGGACATAAGATTGAACAGATTTGAAAGCTGCAGTGTGGCGGTGCCAACAAGATGGAGGAGGAGGAGGAGGAGGAGGAGGAGGAGGAAGGGGGTACGGGAATGAGTTTAAGGTGATAAGGATCAGAAATGTCAGTAATATTTGGTTTGAAGTCCTTTTAATGTTTATTTGGTTTGTGTGTGTGTGCGTATGCGTGTGTTTGTTTATGTCTGTGCGCATGCACGTGTAGTTGTGTGGCTGCGTGCCTATGCGTGCGTATGTTTAAGTCTGTGCGCATGCATGTGCAGCTGTGTGTGTGTGTGTGTGCGCGTGCGCCCGGTCGTACCTGAGGAGCCGGGGGAGTGGGTGGAGGGCCCCGGGGAGAGGTTGATCTCCCCGAGGTTCAGCGGCAGGTGGGGCAGGGCGTGCGTGCTGGCCGTGATGTAGCGCGTCAGCAGCTGACCCAGGCTGCTGGAACCAGCATCCTCCAGCTGGGGGCGACGGAGAGCAGCGTCACAGGGGAGAGAGCAACAAATAATAAGAGAAGAACCCTAGCGGTGAAGACTGATGTGAATCACAATATCAATTCAGTAGCCATTTTCTGACCCTGATCTAAACAACAATAAGCAGTTTTAAACTATTTGTGGCTGTGGGTTGGGGGGGTCACCATTTTCTTTTCTTACTGGTCACAATATTTTCGCATTTTACAATGATTTACATTTCGGGCCGAACCACAGCGGTCCGGCCAACAAGCGCCTCGAGGAACTACGTGATCTACGTGTTAAGACGGTGATGGACAGATGGCCCATCCAATCACCTGCCAAGCTTTTTTTTTTTTTGGAAGGGCCTGCCCTTTTCCAAACAATTTCCAAGAAAGACTCCCCAGATGGCTCTGTGCAACAAACCATCTGGTGTGTCAGGTTGAAAACCCTAAGGCAGCCTGTTCCTACATACACGATCCTTACCAGAGCTTTCAAACTTTTTAAATCATCGTTATTGTTTTAATCAAAAACACACCAAATATCTATAGCTGATACATCCAAAATCCCCCCACGGCACCATTACGGCGCACCAGCCAGCCCTAAGTGGGGTACAGAACCCCAGACCCGGAAAAAACAAAGATGTAAACATTTGCCCCACCACCATCCAGAAGGCCTGTGGTAGGGCTGAGCAATTCAGCCAATTTTGATCGCCATTTAGATTTTTGGGTCAAACGATCTCCAAGCTAATATATATATCGAGCTGAAACGATTATTTTTTAAATATATATTTTTTAAGCATATTTTTTTTATTCATTAAATGTTTTATGGATAACAGTAGGACATTTTTTGTACATTCTTTCGACTTGAACATTTTCTATTTTAACATTTAGTGTGTTTTTTTTAAGGGCAAATTTCAAAGCTCCCAGCTGCAAAGTGTTTTTTTGAGAGAAATGCTGTCCAAACGCTTAATTTTAACTCAATCATAATCGTTTGAATAGTCGTGATTCAAACATCGAACAAAATCATCGTGATTACGATTTATCCCATAATCGGGCAGCTGGGGGTGTGGGCGAGGGTTACCTGGATGGGGGGGATCTCAGGCAGGCAGGGCAGGTTCTCGGGGTTGGTGACGGAGGGGATGAGCTCGATGGGCCCCACGATGGGGCTGGTGGTCCCCCGGTGGCCGTGGGCGCTGGCCATGCTGGCCATGCTGGCGCTGGTGGGGCTGGTGGGGTTGGCGTTGTGCAGGGAGGCCACGGGGAAGGGGCCGGCGTGCCCCGGGTTCGAATGCTGCACGCGGAGAGAGAGGGGGGAGAGAGAGGGGGGAAAGAGAGAGAGAGAAAGAGCAGGATGGAAGAGTGAGGGGGAAGGGAGGCGGGGGGAGAGGCGAGAGAGAGAGGGGGGCGAGTGGAGAAAGTGAGGGAGAGAGAGGGGAGAGGAGGAGCGAGGGGGAGCGAGAAAGAGAGAGGGAGAAAGTGAGGGAGAGAGAGAGGGGGGTGGGAGTGAGAAAGAGAGAGGGAGAAAGTGAGGGAGAGAGAGAGGGGGGTGGGAGTGAGAAAGAGAGAGGGAGAAAGTGAGGGAGAGAGAGAGGGGGGTGGGAGTGAGAAAGAGAGAGGGAGAAAGTGAGGGAGAGAGAGGGGAGACCGGGGAGAGAGAAAGAGCAGGATGGAAGAGTGAGAGGAAAGAGAGGGGGGGAGAGAGAGTTGGGCGAGCGAGTGAGGAGAGAGAAGGGAGAGAGAGGGGAGAGAGAGAGAAAGAGTGTGATGGTAGAGTGAGAGGGAAGAGTGAGGGGAAATTTAAAGAGGGGGAGAGAGAGGGTGAAGAGAGAGGAGGAAAAGAGGGTGGGGGGAAACCAAAAGAAGGAGATAAAGGTAGAAATAGAGTGGACATAGAATCATAGAAAGAGAGTGCAAACAAGAGCGAGAGAGAGCGAGACAGGGACAGAGTAGGGAAGAACGGGATGCCAAGCACATGGGGCGAGAGAGAGGACATGGGAACAGAGTTAGGCATCGTCTCTCGGGCCGAGGGTGTATTGAAATACTGGTTCATGAAGGCGGCCATGGAGGTGTGCGAGTGGGCATGCACTGGGAATGACACGGCATGCGGCACAAGACACACGGATGTTAGAGTAAGGAAAAGGTGCCAAACCCCTGACTGTAGTAAGAAACGAAACCTTTGGTGGCTCATCTCAGACTCTATTGACATCTGGACACAAAGAAAAGGTCACCCGCTGGAGTGCAGACCACCAGCCACACACTGGAGTAATATGGGCACAGGTGGAGCGACAGTGCTGGGCCGTGTTCCAATATCCATACTTCCATGAGTACACTTAAACAAAGTACACTATCCACACTCACTAAGTGCGCTAATTGTCAGTGTTGTTCCAAATCGAGTACTCCGTGGTGCACTAACCGGAAATTACGATCACGACTGCCGCCGCGGCTCCTCCCCCGCAATAAACATCCCGCTTTGAACGGTGAACTCTTTACGCCTAGCAGCTATAAAAAGCTATAAAAACTGCAAAATGACTATTAATGCAGGCTATGTTTAAAATGCGCCGACGTTGGCTCAGCCTGGCCCTGCCCTCTTCCGCTACGTAGCTAAGATGGCTGCCGTTGAGTACGAAAAGTGTACATCGCCACACACTTCGCGATTTGACCGTTTTGAGTACAACATCCGGGTCCTTTCAGTACACTTATTTTCGCCCGATCTGAATCGGAACGCCCTACGTACTCAAACTTAGGCTAGTAAGTACGGATAGTATGGATATTGAAACACGGCACTGGAGAAGTTAGCTTTTTCGGCCATAGATACACATGGGTGAGGCTAGGCTAGGGGCCAAGGCTAGGGCTAACCTAGTGCTTAAGCTAAGGGCGCTCTCTATTAAAAGAAGTTCCTACGAATCACGACGTATATTGTCTAAACGTATTGTTTATATTTCAAGTTTCAAGGTAATTGCCATGGTTACTGCCCTGCACTCTCGCTAGCTGTCCTCTCTGTGACTGACAGGTTTTCACTGAAACATCCAATGAGCTAATGAGATTCCGACCTTTGACCCTTTCTGGTTTGAACAATGTATGATATTTTGCGTTGGTAATTGAATTAGCCCGCCTCACTGTTTGCATCTATGAACTAACTTCTAGTAAGCTAGGTATAAAAGTTTGTCATAATGGATAAAATGTTAAGACATAGAATCTACCAATAACAAATAGGTAAAGAACCAACAGTCAAAAAGACGGTGCTGTAGCACACAGTTAGCCGAAGCATTTCACCAGTCAAACACCAAACGGGACCAGCAATTGTGATAACCGGTGTTTCACCATAGATGGTGTTCCTGCAGTTTGTATAGTTCCTCTTTAAAAAGGGCCCCTATTTTACCCTCAGGTGTAAGGATGGACCTACCCAGTGGACTGTACCAACTGGTGGACTGAACTATCCATCAAACATCTGGGTGGGCACTCAAGGTGTAAAAAAACGGTGATATGGCTAGTGAGCATCCTAAATGGAGGCTCTTTAACACCCAGACACATAATATCTTTGTACGTGAAAGCCTTGTAAACAATCCTGTGCAGTATAGCTCTAAATCAATCTAATTGTGTGATTGTGTGTGTGAGAGCGTTTGTCTGTGTGTGTACCAACCTGTCTCTGTAGCTGGGGCTGCATCATACCGGGGTATTGGGGCTGCTGCCCGTTGTGCCGCGGCTGGGCGCTGGGCATGCGTGCCTGGGGCGAGGGCCCCGGGAGACGCATGTGGTGGGAGGAAGGGTACATGTGGGGGCCCGGCCCCCCGTTCATGGGCACGGGACCCCTGGCTATCTGCTGCATGCTGATCAGCCTGGGGGGCTGGAGGGTTCCACACACACACACACACACACACACACACACACACACACACACACACACACACACACACACACACACACACACACACACACACACACACACACACACACACACACACACACACACACACACACACACACACGAGAAAGCATTGTCAGACACTTTGGATCAAAGTGATGATATAAACTCGTAAGAATCACAACAGGAAATGAGGCAATGTTTTCCTAATCTCTGTAGAAATGCAAGATCATTGGCAATATTTGGATTTGTTAATGCAAGATTGGAAATTCTACATTCCCCGTCTCACTGCTCTCCTTCGCAACCTCGGTCTCTCCGTCAATCCCTTTTTAATTGTCCCTCCGTGACCTCCTCCCTTCTCAATCTGACCTCCACCTCCCTCAATCTCTGACCTCCACCTCTCTGAATCTCTTGACCTCCACCTCTCTGAATCTCTGACCTCCACCTCTCTGAATCTCTGACCTCCACCTCTCTGAATCTCTGACCTCCACCCTCGCTTATTCTCTGCCCTGCCATGTGTGTTTGCACACACACACACACACGTGTTTGTATGCGTGTGTATATGTGCGTGTGCGAGTGTCTTGCGTGTGTGCGTGTCGTACCTGCTGCTGTACCATCGACGGGCCCGCCTGCCCCATCGAAGGCCTTGTGTGTTGCTGGCTCAGTTGCGACGCCATGCGCATCTGCTGTTGGATCTGCTGCTGATGCTGCTGTTGTTGTTGATGCTGCTGTTGATGCTGCTGCTGCTGCTGTTGATGCTGTTGCTGCTGTTGCTGCTGTTGTTGATGCTGCTGCTGCTGTTGTTGATGTTGCTGCTGCTGCTGCTGCTGCTGCTGTTGCTGCTGCTGCTGTTGCTGCTGCTGCTGTTGATGCTGCTGCTTCTGTTGTGCGTACGCTGCCTGCTGCTGCTGCATGTGCTGCAGCCGTAGCTGTGCCAGGTTGATCTGGCCCTGGTGCTTGCTCGGGTGGCCAGGGGCGGACGGGATTGGGGGGCCGGCCACCAGCACGTTGGCGGGGTGCGCCGACTGGGGGGGCTTCTCGATGACCAGGTTACCTGTCGAGGAACTCAGTGTGAATACAGGATGAATCCATGACAGTTACAGTACTATGCAGGAGACCAGGGCTGCATCACTGCGGACTGGGCAGTTTTGGCAACTTTATTTATGTAGCACTTTTCATACACAAGGCAGACTCAAAGTGCTTCACATATAAACATTGTCATACAATAAAATAAAATAATAGATAAGCAAAAGAAAACGTATGCAAAGAAATGAGTAAAATAGAAAGTGCTTTGTATTTAAGATCGGATCAACAGTCTCTGGTACCCACGTCGGGACTCCAATCCGACCTAAAAGGAACTTGGTTCTTTCTCTGGGACTCCAACCCGGATTCTAGTACTCTATTCTAGGACTCTAACCTAGATTCAAGGACTCAAACCCAGACAGACGTCGGGACTCCAACCCAGACAGAACTCAGGCATTTCTCTGGTAATCCAACCCGACCTAAAGGAAATTGGTCCTTTCTCTGCGACTCTAACCCGACCTATAGGAACTTGGTCCTTTCTCTGGGACTCCAACCCAGATTCTAGGACTCTAACCCAGACATAACTTGGGTCTCAAACCCTTTATCCTTTCTCTCTGGTATCAGATCATGTATCTTTCTGGTAAAAATAGAAAATAAAGGCAAAGTTAAAAAAGCTTTTTAGAAAGTGCAATGTATTTAAGATTCAGCAGAAAGCTAAAGCAATCATAAAAGTCTTTAGTCTTGTTTTAAAGGTGCTCAGAGTTGGGGCAAGTCTTAAATCCTCAGGGAGTTTATTTCAGCTATTTGTTGCATAGTAACTAAATCCTGCTTTCCCATGTTTCGTGTTTACTCTGGGGATAATTAACAGAGTGGTCTCAGAAGATCTTAGTGGTCTAGAAGGCATATGTATTGGAAGCATATCAGTTAAATATTTTGGCCCTAAACCATGTAGGGATTTATAGGTTAGCAACATGATTTTAAAATCAATTCTCTGACCTACAGAAAGCCAATGTAACGATTTAAGAATTGGTGTAATATGTTCCAATTTTTTGGTCTTTGTTAAAAATTCTAGCAGCAGCATTCTGAACAAGCTGAAGCTTCATTAGTTTGTTTTGGGAGACCTGTAACGAGACCATTGCAGTAATCAAGCTTACTAGTGATAAAGGCATGTATACGTTTTTGTAAGTCTTGGTTTAGTTTGATTTATGTTAATTTCCTTTGAATGAAATTAACATAAATTGCAGTTAGTCTCAATGGCACACATTATACCCCACCCCCTTGATGGAAAGCCAAAGAACATAATTAAGTAGCAGTGTTTCCCCCAGAAAATGTCTTAGTCAAGGTGGTCAAGGAGCGGGGGGGGGGGGTCTCAGTTTCAATTCCATTCAAAAAGCCTTATGGCACGACCATTGTTGTAACAGTATTACTGAAGCATTATTGATCTTTATTTTTTACACCTGAGGGAAGTAGGTTTTCTTTCCCTACAAGAGTTTTCTACTTTGTTAATGCATAATAATTAATATCATAAATTATATATATATATTTTTTTTTTATATATACATTGGTAGTCAAGGCGGGGCCCTATTGTTGTTAAGGCGGCCGCCTTAACAACACAGTACTGGGGGAAACCCTGAGTAGGGAACAAGGTATAACTAGGGAACAAGTCATTTATACCTAGGGGAACCAGATATTAAATAGGGAACAAGGTATTTAACTAGGGAAAACTGTGCTAATAAGAAGGGAACCAGGTATGACTTGGGCCACACCCAGAAATAACGAGAGGTGAATTTCAGGTCAAGCTACCTAGGTTCACCACATTCTTGGCCCAGAAGGTGGGGTCGCAGAAGAAGCGCACTGATCCGTTAGCCTGCGGTACGGGCTCCAACCTGGCTTTGAGGACCTGCCGTAGCTGAAACAGAATCTACGCACACACACACACACACACACACGTCAGATCTTCCAAGAGGTGACAGAAAAGCCTGTGTCATGTGTTAAAGGGGACATAATGTACCACCAGGTGCGAGTGTGATTATTAGTAGCAACGTTTGCTTCAGTCCACTGGGCAGGCTGGTGGACTGATCTATCCAGCACACATCTAGGCGGACGTGCCCACTCGTGAGGTCAGAAGACGCCGCTAATCACACTCACGCCTGGTAGTATAATATGTCACCTTTAAGAATTATAAATCCTTTTATTGTGAGTAAGGGTTAGGTGCTGAGGGCCGTTTTCCCTACCAGCCTCTTGCTGTAGAGTAGGGCGGTGCTGCTGCCGGTGGTAATGGCCCAGTGGCAGAACTTGAGCACGTGGTGGATCTGCTGGGCCAGCTGGGCTGTGTCCTTGTGCTGCGTGACCAGCCGACGGTTCCTCTCCTTGGTCACACCCTGGACCACAGCGCAAGACGGGGGCATGTTAGGGGACGGTATGGCAACACACACACACACACGCACACACGTGCGCACACAGTCAGTCAGTCAACAGTCTCAGACATCGTCGACACAGACAGACCCCATTATCAACACAAACACACACACACACACAGTCAGTCAGTCAGTCAACAGTCTTACACATCGTCGACACAGACAGACCCCATTATCAACACAAACACACACACACAGACAGTCAGTCAGTCAACAGTCTCAGACATCGTCGACACAGACAGACCCCATTATCAACACAAACACACACACACAGACAGTCAGTCAGTCAACAGTCTTACACATCGTCGACACAGACAGACCCCATTATCAACACAAACACACACACACAGACAGTCAGTCAGTCAGTCAACAGTCTTACACATCGTCGACACAGACAGACCCCATTATCAACACAAACACACACACACAGACAGTCAGTCAGTCAACAGTCTTACACATCGTCGACACAGACAGACCCCATTATCAACACAAACACACACACACACAGTCAACTGTCTCACACATGGTCAACACAGACAGACCCCTTATCAACACACACACACACACACACACACACACAACCCCCCCCCAAAAAAAACATGCGGGGCCTGGTTTAAACTAAGTGTCAACTATTCGATCTTTGACCTGCCCTATCCGCCTGACCTTCTTAATTATGTGGAGGGATTTCTTACAACTTGCTGTAAAAGATTAACAGATAATGGTTCAGACATTTAACCAGGGATCCTATGTTGCTCTACAGTCAGCAATGCGGTACGAAAAGTGCATCAGACTCCAACTAACTAATCACCTCTACTCTACCATTAGGATTTAGGAAGCATCTCACGTGTAGGGTTAGTGTAAGGGGAACCGCTTTTTATGCAAGACAATTATGGTCAAACTTTCCAGCACGTTTTCAGTGAAACGGAGATGATGTTGCACATTTTCAGAACACGTATGAAGCAATACTGCCTCAACATAAAAAAGTACGGAGCGTAGCAATTCCCCTTTAAGGATGGAAAACATGGACAAAATGACAGGCAATAACTGATTTACTCTTGTTCATGTAATGCCCTAGATTCCACACACACCATGCGGGCCAAAACCAAAAAAAGAAAATCGACCAATGAGCTCTAAAGGCCAAATTCATACTTCTTTGGATCTATAGGTCAGTGTTTGCATACATGGATCTGCCTCGAGCATTCGGAGCATAGACGCTGTTCAGTAAGTGACTTTTGGTGATCTGTATAATGTAACGGTAGGTCAAGCGTATCTCAAGATAAAATACGCATCACGAGCCAGGAAGGCCTCTGCGGGCCGCACCACTGACTAAAGGGCTGATTATGGCTCCACGTCGACGCACCCAAGGGGGTTTACGGACCCCTTACGTCCTTGGGGACCCTCCTTGCGTCCACCACAAGGGCCTGACGTGCGCCTCCTAAAACAAGTAACCTTGCGTTGAGGCGACGCCGTAGCAAGGGCTGTGATTGGTCCGCTCACTGAAACCCGACAAAGAACCAAAACAGGTTCACGACTGCGTCCAAAGTGTCTGTGTGGTCCTTGCGTTACATCGACGTGGTAACCATAACTGAGCCTTAACAGACCCCTGGTGTACCCAAGGCCATAGAAGGAGCTGGCATTTGGTGTGACCAAAACAGGTGCGGAGCGTGGGAAACTCACCTCGAGCTGCTGGAGCAGGGACTTGCCCTTCTTGTTGATCTCGTTGATGAGCGTGAAGACGGCGATCTTGATCTCCTGCTCCACCTTCCTGTGAGTCTCGCTCAGCTCTTTTAACCTGCCCAGCAACCACACCGACGCAAAACAAACCACCACTTAATGGAGGAAATGCAACACGGTACATATATTTTTTTTTCCTGAAATGGTACACATTTTAATTAGCCAAAATGTTGTGAAATCGAGTGTGTGATTTCAGGGCAGGGGGAGGGTAAGGGATGGCTCCTATGCTGGTGTTTGTGCCACTAATCCTGTAATGTGGATGGGCGTTGTAATCGAGACAAACACCTTGACAAAGACACGTTTGGTTGTTTTCGAATAACAAGAGGCGTTCAAAACTAGACCATCGTGACAAAAAAACAAGTATAATGAGGTTAAGAGAACAATAAAGAAAGAAACTCCTTATCTGGCCATCATTTACCAAGGCCAGCGAAATGCGTTTCCTGTAAGAAAACCAATGGTGTGACAACATAATCTACAATATCAGCGATTTTAACACTGCTCTCCCATCCAAGTGGTTGTATTTGTGTGTGTGTGTGTATGGTTGCATGTATATGTGTGTTTGTGTGTGTCTGTGTGTGTGCACACGTGCAGTAATGCCGCCTAGAAAGACTATATTGGCTGCGTGCCTTGCTCAAGTGTTAATTGGATCGCAGCCTCGTTCGCGAGGTTCCGTTGTTCCATTTGTTTGCCTTGTAGTTAATCCATCCCAGTTCGTTTTCAACCAAACCAAAATAACCATAAAAACTCCAAAAGCACGTAATAAAACATGCGTGATGTTTCCGGATTTTCAATCCCCTTTGTGGGCCCACCCCCGCCTGCTGCCCACGCTCTACCACAGGGCTGCAGAGGAGGCCCGGAAGAGGCTCTCTCACCTGGTCTGCACCTGGGCCACCGAGAAGCCCACGTAGCCCCTCTTCTCCTGCAGCTTGGTCATGTGGGTCTCGATGATGCCCTTCTGGTTGAGGAAGGCCTCCTCTAGGAACTGGTACCTGGGGGAGACATTGCAGGGTTGGTGATTTCCAATTCTTTCTCTCTCTGCTTACCTACAACCACGTAGTTCCATTTTTTTTTTTGCATTAGCCATTTGCTAATGGCAATAATAGTACATTGAATTTAAATTAAATCAAGCCAATATAATGTCACTGAAGTGGCCATAATAACAAAGCCAAGCAAACAAAGCAAAAATAATCAATCCAGGCATATGAATGCTCCTATTGCCTCCCTCAGGTTTACACCCACCCACACGCCCACAGTACGCTCTCTCTTGACATTGACCACCCTGCCGTAGTGGGTTTTAAAAGCTGCCGACATTTAAGAGAGCAAAATTTAACAGAACACAGGTTGTGACGTGTGTGTATATGTATACATTAGAGCTGTCAAGCGATTAAAATATTTAATCGTGATTAATCGCATGTCATAGTTAACTCACGATTAATCGCGAATTATTTTTCTATGCTAAATATCCCTTGATTTATTTTTCCCATAATTCTTCTCATTTTAATTCTCTTATCAACATGGTGAAGTGCATCGGCTTGCCTTGTGCCAATGATTTTTTATTGATAACAACATTGGCATACACTGATCAAAACAGGACGATACAAAAAAGAGCCTATAGTGCAATTAAAAGACTGCTTTGAACAAATATCATTTGAACATAGCAGTCAGGCTACTGCTTCATTGTTTTGAGCCAAAGAAAAAAAAAAAAAAAAAAAAAAAAAAATTTAAATAAAAGAATTGCGTTAATCGCGCGATAATTTTTTTAACGCCGTTACAATTGGTTTGCGTTAACGCCATTAATAACGCGTTTAACTGACAGCTCTAGTATATATATATATAAATACATGTATATCTTTGAGTCATTAAGGAGCCAGGAGGGGTGAGGCATAAAGCATGACCACGAGACAAGCCGCTTGCAGACATTGTGGATCAGACCCAGAAGCCCATCCTCCTCCCCGCCTCCTCCTGCAGTCGCGGCGGGTCAATCCCAGAAGGCGGAACGCCGGGACCGTCAAGGCGTCGCGAGGTGGGAGGGCTACCTGTGTTCTTTGTGCTCCAGGAGCTGACAGTCCCGGCAGGTGAGCGTGTCACAGGTCTCGCAGAAGAGCTTCAGCGGTTCCTGCTTGTGGACCGGACAGAACACGGGCCTCTGTCCTGCGGAGGCCGGGGCTGCTGGGAGGAAACCAGGCACAGGGGGACAAACGAGAGAGTCAGAGGGCGTGGGGTAGGTAGAGCGAGGAGTGGGTGAGTGAGTGTGGAGTGAGTGAATGAGAGATTGTGGAGTGAGTGAGAGAGTGAGGAGTGAGTGAGAGTAGGGATTTCATAGAGATCACGGTCGATGGAGAGAGACACAAGATTTCAAACAATGTGAAACATGAAGCAACCCAGTTGAAACCAATACCCCCCAACAAGAAACGGCGAAACACCACAGCCCTGGTAACCAGCAGAATGTAAAGAGGCCGCTTTGGTATACTCTGGGATTCTGCAGCCTGGGGTTACCATGGCAACAGCCTTATCTGCACCACATCTATCTCCCTCCATCAAACTACCTCGACTCACTCTCTATCTCTCTCCCTCCCTCCCTCCCTCCCTCCCTTAATGAGACCAAGTTGCGAAGCAGCTCCCGTTTTCAAACAAAAGTAAACATCCAAGCACAAACCGCACCAGCTGGGACCCAGATGGGTGAGGGTCCGGGGTTGGCAAAGGGGGGGAGAGAGCTGCTGGTACCATTACGACCGCGCCCCTGCCCCCGCCCACCCCCCCCCCCCCCGCCCAACGGCGACCAGCTTGCTCACTGGGGCTTCGACGGTTCAGGCGAGTGACGGCTTCCCATCAGATACTGTATATGTAAATTCTTTATCTCTATAAAAGGCTTTAAGGCCTATAGATGCCATCAAGTGCTGCTTTCCGTGTCCGTGTCCTGATGTTAACCCCCCCGTCGCTTTATTTAAACCATTTTCTAGCTTTTCCATGAAAACACTTGTTAACATTAACCAGCACAGCACGACATCACGTGGCCCTGGGAAGCCGCATGAGACAGGAACAAGCCCCAAGGGGATACACAGATCCAGTGGCCTCGGTTCGACCCCCCCCCCCCCCCCCCGTTGCTTACGCGTGGTGGGCTCCTCCCCGGCGCCGTCGTCGTCCTTGGTGCGGATCTTGTGGTCCTTGGTGATCTTCACCCGCTGGTGGGCCTCCACGCACGTCTTGCACAGCCACTCGGCGCACTCCACGCAGAAGCCGATGGTGCCCGCGTTGTCCTCACAGCTGGTGCAAGTCTGGGCCGGGGGGGGAACCCACATCAACTGTCAGAAACCATGGCAACACATTCCTGCCTCACACCCCCCTCCCCCCTCCCCCGTACCTTTCTACCTTTAGAAGGATTGGTGGAGGTTTAAAATTGTATGACTTAAAGTTAAAGGTTTCCCTGGAACTTTGTTCACAAGGAGAAGTCTAATCTGTTGTTTTTGCTTCTTGGGGGGGGGGATCTTGAATATATTGTCTAAAAAAAAAAGCAGATAGCAGCTCAATTAGCGGTAAGAAGCCAACCAACAATCGGTTGGTGGAGATCATAGGACCCATTCTCCCCTTTGGCGGTTGGATCACATGATCTCGTCATGTGTTCGGCCACCTTGTGGCCACACCGTGTGCCTTGACGGAGTTAACAGATCCTCATGGCTTTTAAAAAAAGGGGGAAATAAAGCCCAGACTCGTTAAGAAATGCCGTCAGTTTGGTTTTTTTCATTTTGGGACAGGAGCGGCTGGCTCCCCTGCAAACACCCCTTGGGTTGGGTTAAGCCTCGACGGCAGGTGCGTCTCATCAATGCTTAATCAGCAGGTACCAGGTAACCATATCAGCCAATAAGAAGCGGCGTATGATATAGCGTCTGGTTAAACTTGAGAGGGACTCATCCAATGGAAACCAATGTACAAGTGGCGTGGGGGTTTGGCTGTTTGCACTCGCGGCATTATAAGATGCTTAGCATAAAAAGGCCAGATGGCATGTCATTTATCAATATACTGTTTCAGAAGGATGGGAAGGTCCTCTCTAAATGTACTTCGCTCCCTCCTCCGTCCAACCTCCGCCTACAAGCGTGTCTTTACAAGAAAGGTGGAGTAGGTGGAGACTCAGCTGTTTCCGTTTCAACCTCTGACTCCTACAACTGACTTTACCTCAGTTCTAGCAAGACGAATGACCCCACCGCTACAAATGTACCGTCATGTAAATACACAGGTTTGGTTGCATAAAATGCATATACACACGAAATTGCATGGAAAAACACCAATATCAATAATAATACATTGGGGAATTGTTCATGTTATATTTCTCTATACAAGGTGTTGTTCCTAGAACAATAAAGAAAAATATGAAAAATAAACATAATTTCTTTGCCGTGCATAATCATCCCCATCCTCCTCATCTCCAAACCGTCTGAAAGTACCTGCGCGGACTTCTCGCTCGACGTGTTCGTGGCCTCGGACGTGTCTTTGACGAAGTAGTTGTCGATGATGTCACTTTGCTTGTAGTCCTGGCAACAGACCGTGCACCGCATGACGTTCACTGGAAGCAACAAGGGTGAGGGGTCATGGTGTGAAACAGAAGGTCACGCGCAGCCTGGATCGCGCCACAATGTTGTAGAGTATTAACTTCCTTGCAGCGCTGGACACACCAAACAATCTTTTACCAATTGCAGGGTATAGAATATGCTCTGATCCGCCTAGACTAAATATAGCCTAGTACGGAGGTATAACTAATATTAGGGCTACCTTCCTCCTTATAAATCATAGTCATTATGAATAGAGCAAGCCACATGGTGACTTGGAATGCTCAACGGGCCGAAAAGGCCCTTCAGAGCATTCATGTACAGTGTACTGCAATGGCCGTGAGCGTGACAAATGTGCAACTACAACATTTAATGTTTCACCGGAATATAACGGTGAGGCAGCCACAAAACAGGACGCCTGTCCACACACATTCCTTTGGTGGTCGTCGGTAATGCATTAAATTGAAAGAGTAACTGTGCTTATCGACCCACTGCTTGAAAAATAAATGACATAATTGTAAACTTTGCAACTGCAACCGGTGTAATATTAAATTGAACGGTCAATGGTTTACAGAGTAACGGCCGTGATAAGTTACCACATCCCCTCCCCCACATACTAATCACATAAACCCAGAGCACCTCCCCCCTCCACACTAGTTAGCTGCGGCGTGATCCAGTGTGAGCCGGTTTAAACCGGTCTACTCTGGTTTGAGCAGCACACAGCCGGTTTGTGTTAAGCCCCAGCTGCAAGGGGCTGTGAATGATTGGTTGTGAAACCCAGCTGGAGTGAGATCTGTAGAGACGCCCCGTTACTCCCCACACACACACACACACACACACACACACACACACACACACACACACACACACACACACACACACACACACACACACACACACACACACACACACACACACACACACACACACACACACACACACACACACACACACACACAGTGGGCCTGCCTCACATCTGTCACACAAGTAACAAGACCTATTCATACAGAGAAATACATACATTCAACTGACATGCTTGTGTGGGCACTATATAGTCCGACACACAAACAGAAGGATTTCAGGCATTAGGGTGGTGCTCTTTATTACTTAATGACCACACACACACCCACCCACCCGAGGTAACCAACTGTGCCATTATTATAATTTACTCCAAATGTTATCTTTACCAGGGTTTTACTGCTGCCAAATGAGGGGTTTAAGGCCAGGGTGGTTGGCCAAATTTAAATTAGGATTGACACTTAAAGATCTGCATCACAAAGAAATAAACAAGCAGATTGTTACTACCCCTGACAAGTAGCCGTTACATCAGATTAGATCTTTCTGTAAACGAATGTCTAGGCTGACCGACCCCTTGGAAAAAAAAAAAAAGTACCACAGACGATTTTATCTTACTTGCATTACTCAAAGCCTTACTTAGAAACTCAATCATTAAAATGCCTTTTTATGACCTCATTAACGAGAAATTTAGGGAAGTGTAGACCAGACTCTCCACGCAGAGTCAAGACACCCTAGTACGACCAATACTATGGGTGTCTGGGGCCAACCTTAAACCAAGTCACGCCCTGGGACTACTTGCTCGTCCACCTCACACCCAGCGTCTTCACCCACTGTACACCCCGCCGGCACATACACCCACCTCACATACACCCACGTCAAACCCACCACATACACCCACTATAAACCCTGCCTGCACCTACACCAACTTCACACCCATCGCACACCAAATATAATCCTTGCCGCGGTACCTACACCTGTTTCACACCCTGCCCATACACCAACCATAAACCCTGCCTGCACCCTCTTCACACCCAGCACATACACCCACTATAAACCCTGCCCGCACCTACACCCACTTCACAACCTGCCTGCATACACCCAATTCATACCCAGCAACTACAACCACAGCACATACACAAACTATGAACCCTGCCTACACCTACAGCCACTTCACACCCTGCACAAACACCCACTATATACTCTGCCTGCACAAACATACACCCAACATAATTCCTTATGGTGTGTTCCTCAATCCCCGGACGCCAGACTTCCGAGTCGAAAGTCGAGATGACCCAGCTTTCTTGCGACATTTCTCGGAGGCCCCCCCCCCTTTGGTCTTCATCTTCCGGAATTCTGAGAGTAGACCGAGAACAGTGATGACGCTCAACAAATGGATGTGCCCGTGAGGAGATTTATTTTCTTTGTCTTTTCTACCATGTTGGCATTTAAATGTTGATTTTAAATGCTCTTACACACTTGATTACATTTGGTACTTTATTACGGTCACCAATTAATACATTGTCTTACTGTGCATGCAATACAATGTAAAGTTCTGTTGTTTGTTTTCGGGTTGGTGTGCTAGAGGCTATTGTAGCTAACAATAAACAACGACTAGCCAATTTCATGACACAATCACAAAGACGAACAGGAATGATATAAATGCTCCGGGACCGGAAATGACGTCAAAAGGGCAACTCGGAATGCTGGCGTCCGAGGATACAGGAACACACCGTTACCTATTCACTTCACACCCTGCACATACACTCACTATAAACCCTGCCTGCACCTACACCTGTTTCATACCCTGAACATACACCTGTTTAAGACCCTGGAACTACACCCGTTTCACTCCCTGCACCTACACCTATATAAGCTAACAACTACTTTAAGTTCTGTGACAACTACTAAACATCCCGCCCTGTGATTATGCAAACTTAATGCCCACGGCATATGACCGACCCCGGTCTCACATTCATCATTCAAAGTATGATGCATTAATTTAGTTATCCAAGAGGTACTTGGTGAAATATGTATTCGGAGACCTTGATGTGCAAGGAGGCGGGAGACCTCTTTCTCAAGACATTGGGTTCACACACCGAACTGTCGGGCTGGACGTGAAACACCCTTACCTCAAGACAATATTCCTGGCCCGCACGTATTCCGTATTCAAAGCATTGTGCACCGTCACAATAAGACATGCTCTCGCATACTGCCCAATGGAAATGAAGACCCAGTTGTCTCGTACACACAATGCACATGGATTCATCAATTCACCAATGTCTGATTTACAACGAATGCATCTACACATTCTGGTTATGCCAATGAGACAAATACATTCATCCTACCTGACAACAAAGCTTCCGTTATTCAGTGAGTTGTCCACGGCCATTGACTAGCTAGTTGCTGTGCGGTATTGCAGTTAGTTCTGATATTTCATGGTGGGACTGGATCAAAGTATATAAATAAAAGAAATATGAAATTCTTTGTGAATATCTTGTCTTTCCACCATACCAAATATATATGCTACCTACCGCCCTTTTTAAATGAATGTCTGTAATGTGTACAATTACACGCACTTAAAGTAAAATGTATTACATATAATAATATACAACACCAATGTGGTCATATGAGATGGGGAGGGGAATAAATACTCGACAGTTCTGTGAGTGTCTTTATCCCAGGTTCCGCCTAAGAGTATGGTATTATATAGGGGAGTGTTTGAGGGAAGAAGATGACATGGCAGCTTTAGTTTAAGAACCAAGCACTACTTATGAGTGGGGATTTGTATACTTCCTGTTGCCCAACACTGTGTTTTAGGGAAATACGATTGGTGTCAAGGATGAATTCCTCCGGCCCAACCACCCTAAAGCCTCTGGAACATGTTTTGAGGCCTTCACAGACAACAAAGAGCGCCTCCAGCACCAAAGAGAAGTGTCCAGCCATTTACTGCTCTATTTTGGCTCTTCATATGAATAAAATCATATCATATCGACAGACAACAGGTTTGAGCAAAAGTTGGGGGGGAAAGATTGTTTCTTTAAGGTCAGCTGTAAAAAATATATATAAAATGCATTATATATATGTATAATAAAAATGTTATGATTATCGTGTCGCTGCTTGTTATTGCTATACATAGCACCAATTAAATACAAGGACCAACACCAATAAGCATTTTAAATGCTTAGTGAACATAAATAGATATCCATCAAACAAATCGCCATGATACGATTGAGTTTGGGCCTTAGCTCCACCACGATTAAACCAACATGTTGTCCGCAGTGATGCGGCGTAATTATAACTTAATGTCTATACAACGCCACCAAAAGAGGACAACGCCGTCTCCAACGTTGTTCCTTAGCGACCAACAACAAAAAAAACACCTTTTGGTTTGCAGCACACAGAGCCCAAGTGCGCCTGTCCAGACATGGCCTCCTCCGTCCAGGTGTATCCTACAGACAACGTGCGGTCACGTCACGCCCCATCATCAGCACCACGCTTCGCCAGGCAACACCTCTGATTACATCTCAGTCCGACTGGCTCCACACTCAGACACCTCTCCCACCCTGCCCCAGAGCCCATTACTAGTAGACGGCCAGCGCCAGGTGGTGGGGATATACAGGGTTCTGGTCTAGATAGGTCTTGTTATTTTTTACAATTTGACTCATTACTATCACTGTCCTGTACTTCTGCCGTGACACCCGCAATCTCTATCAGGGATTCATAAAATCTCATGTGATCTCTTATCTATTCCATTTTTTTTTTTGGAAAATGAAGGATGTTGAAAGATGAAGGCTCATTATTGCATTCCAGGTTGCATTTGGCCTCCATCCTACAGCTAGCCAGCTAGCATAGCCGAGCAAGCCGCACCACTTGAGGATTCAACCCTGCTTGCAAGAGCAATGTGACACAGGGACGCCTGGCTGCACCACACTGACCAGTACTCTTTTCAGTTACAGTTCAGTAGTGAACCTCAGTCTACTTTGAAATGCATGCATTTCTCTACTGTGTTCTGTTTGGTTAAGGTTGGATAAAAGGTGCTGCTCCAATGGTTCTCTTTCTAAGTGGTTGGGACTGCGATGTCCTAGACAAGTTCTTACCTGCAAGCAGACCATAACATGGACATCCACATACTAAGTGGCCAATGTGTTCAACCAAATACAGTGGTTGTAATGATCAATGTAAATCGAATGTATTCAGTATTTATTATTAATGCAAACATTCTCACGCCCAGGATTTTCCAACATATTGGAGGATCACTGGATCTCGACCGTTATGGGTAGGTATGTATGGCAATGCATGTCAATTATATCGCTGCAATAACATACACTATCCATGGAATGAGCCTGAATATTTTTTACAGTCATATTGATAATTTATCATTAATCATTCGTTACACTGAGAGCATCGAGAATCTAGCATTATGAACGTCCACATTGGCCACAATTAGAAGAGATTACAAAGATGATCCAAAAGGATCGTTAATCTTCTATATAGAAGACCAACATATACTGCTGCAAGACACCATCTATTGGTACAGGTCAATGACGAAATCAATCCACAAAGCAATTGAAATCACTGGCAAGTGGCAACTGGTGCTCAAGCACCCAGTTTGCATATATAGCTGTGTTTAAGTGTGCCCGTTTGAGCCCCTAAGATGTAAACAGTTCCGTTTTGACTCGGGCATCGCTAGTGTAGTTGCACTTCGCACGAGTGTGTCTCACTTACCTATATGAGTCTCTGTCTGTCCGTGTGGTCCGGGCACCTGTAAGCTTAGCTGTCTGTCTGGCTGAGGTATACATTTCAAACAAAACGAGTGTAGACAGGGAAGAAGTTTGGGTTCACATTCTCGGTTTTGGAGATTCTGTTTACACACCGCGCACGTATCCAAAAGATTAATAGGGATGGCAGCTGGCGTAACTGGCGGGACCGTGGGAGGGGGCGACATCTCAGTGGTCAGTCCGCTCACGGGAGCATCCCCGGTGGCCGGGGACTCCGTGGCAGTGGGCTCTTGGTTCGCACTAGTGTTCTCGGCGGGGCTGTGGGTGCTGCTCGCCTCGCCGTTGGCTTCGGCTCCCGCTCCGCCACCGCTGCTGTTGCTAGCTTCCCCTTCTTCGCTGGTGGATGGTAGAGGGGCCGTAGGGGCACTCTCCCGCGACTCTGGAACTTCATCCTTCAAATTCGGTTCAATTACTATAACCACGTTGTCTTCGTTCGTTTGTGAATTCCCACTGTCTTGTGCAGGAGGCGCTGTGTCTGAATTAACAGAGGTGTCCATATCATCCTCGCCTTTGTTGTCCGCCATCTTCCTTCCTCTTTGAACCACTGCACGTCGTGCGTAGCTTTTCCACCGTGAGGACGTGACTGTTGCGTCATGACGTTTGTGACAGATAAACTCTCGGGCGATGCGTGTAACTTTTCTGTTGCGGTTGTAACCATAGAGATATGCTTGTAACATAATAATAATAATAATAATACATTTAATTTAGAGGCGCCTTTCAAGACACCCAAGGTCACCTTACAGAGCATATAGTCATCATTCAAAACTATGTAAAACAGACTAGGAATAAAAGGAAAACAGAGGTTAAACATGAATAATAATAATTAATAACACTCAAAGACGCCTAAAGTGAAGGGGGGACCTCACTAACCACCACCAATATGTAGCACCCACTTGGGTGATGCACGGCAGCCAATCGGTGCCAGAACGCTCACTACACACCAGCTTGAGGTGGAGAGTTAGGGATGAGGTGGAGAGTGAGGGAAAAGAACATTTAAACACTATCGACCATATTTAAACACTATCGATCACATTTAAATGCGAACATGTATACGTTCATAACTCTTTCGATTAAACTAACTATGACTTGAACATAAAATAGCATACAACACAGTCTACAGTTCCCGGCGTTACCGTGGAGGTATTGGCAGGGGCGGACTGGGGGAAAAAAGTGGCCCGGGAGTTTCTGTCAGACCGGCCCACTCAATACACGGCGCGCGGCCCACTAAGTACACGCCGCGTTGCCCACTCAATGGATCGCGCGTATCGAACAGTCAGTGGCCTTCTGGGAAAAATACCCATACACTTAACATTATTTT
Organism: Gadus macrocephalus; assembly: GCF_031168955.1. Classification (NCBI taxonomy): domain Eukaryota; kingdom Metazoa; phylum Chordata; class Actinopteri; order Gadiformes; family Gadidae; genus Gadus; species Gadus macrocephalus. Next base: position 21,377,883 of record NC_082382.1, read on the forward strand.
GGATGATTACAAAGAAATTACATCATATATGTATGTTTGTTTTTTAATAACATTTGGATCCACCAATTTGCCTGGATGGACACATGGAATAAAATGATTATTGGCTATTGTAACACTCCAAGGTAGGTATAGTTTGCTAGATGAATATGCTTAACTCTTGGCTAGTATCAGATGGTTATACAAGTATAACTACAAAGCCTTAAGGAATGAATGTCAGCAGAGAAAGACCACACAATAAAGAAACTGGAATCAGAGGGTAGAATTAGCATGAACAATATATTAGAAATGAACAGAACAGAACATACGATGGGGTGTGAACATCAGTGGTATCAGTAGTGTTGCATGCTGGGTGTGTGATTATTGTGTGTGTAGGGGTGCTGAAGGTGCATAACAAAACAGTAAGTTACATAACGACGTTCCCGAAATCCAGCCGTGGTGCAGAGTTATAGCCACTCCGAGCCAGTCGCACATTGAGCTTCCCCCAAATGCGCTGTTTTGGTGGCTGTAGCTATAATGCAAATGAGGAGGAGCGAGGCGGGTCAAGGAGGAGGGTGGGGGTGTGGCCCTGAGCAGCTTGCAGCCACGGTACCATTCGCTCTGTTTACAGTGGATGTATCGCAATGGCGAGGCTCACACAGCCTTTAGCCGTGTTCTGTAAATATTCTAGAACACACGGGAGTCCTGGAGCTCTATATCAAAATATTATCATATAGCCTACATAGATATCTATATCATATAATATTATAACGGCCAAAAGATGTGTGAGCCGATATTATGAATCTCAAACGACCGCGTTGGGTTCTCCGACGTTCCTGGTTCTTCAACGTCCTCATCAATGTGAAGTAGACTGAACCACGACAAGGAGGAGAAAGGGATCGTTGCCGGGCAGCGCTTAGGCACCTCCGCCTCCGGCGGTGGTCCCTCAGCGGGTCTCAAGCTGGAGACATTCGCCGCAAACAATCCCTTTCTCCTCATGGGTTGAGCGCATGCGTAGAACTGGGTGCCGCGTTGCGTGTATGTATGCAAATCCAAATTCTCTACCTCAATCCGCACAGCTGAGAACACTTCGGCTGTGTAAGAACCAATTTAGAGGTGTTTATTAATAAGGTGGAGATCTTTTCTTACTTTGGACTTCCGAAGTCTGTAAAACACATATTAGAAGACACTTAAAAAAAAAATCGAAAAATAGTCACCATGAGTGTGAAGACCGATTGCGAGTAGGAGTATAAAACTCAGTCAGTGCGATTGTGATTAGATAGGTATAGCTCTTGGAGAAAATTACGCTTGTGCCGCTGTAATAACCATTGTAGGGCTGATGCGCTGATGCGTGGGCCGGTACATAATAGTATTTTGGGCCATCGGCCCACCGGGGATGTCCCCGGTATTCCCGATGGCCAGTCCGCCCCTGGGTATTGGTTATAAAGGGGGGGAGGTTGTAACCGTGATGGATGTTTAGGAAACTGGTTGTAACAGGGTTACAGTTGTAACTAGGGCCATGGTCGTTATAACCAAATAAATATGAACTGGTTGATCATCTGTTGTTCCAAGAAACTACCTTTTGAGTACGATCCATGTTAACGTTATGTCTATTTGGTCTGTTTTATAATTAGTCACACTAGATATTGAAATCTTTATTATTATTATTCGTCATCCGCCGTTTTTTGGTCTTCAACTCCTCCGCCATACTTTCAGCTTCAGAAACCATTCAACTATTAAAAAGTTCAGGTCTTTAACGAAATGATGGCTATTATTCAGCGTTTTTCAACTTTTTTAACTATTCCCCTTTTCCCACTTTTTTTAAACATGGGAGTCAATGGGAGGACGGCGGAGCCCCATTTTCTCTGGAACGTCAACTGTTTAAGACGTAAATAAATTGATTTTCAACCGTTTACCTTCGTTCAAAGCATTTAACAAATCTACACACTTGTACCTTCAATAATATCCTAACATAATTTGTATATCATTTATACTTTATTCAGAATCCGTTTTAGTTTCAAACCGTCTGCAGTTGGTCCCATTGAAGCCGTCGGCGTCTGACCATTCTGAGACTAACTTGGGAGATCGTAACTTAGTCAAATTTCAACCGTTTACCATCGTTCAAACCATTAAACAAATCGACATATTTTTTTATCTTCAATACTATTCAAACGAAATGTCGATAGCATTTATACTTTTTTCAGAATCACAGTTTTAGTTTCAAACCGGCATCGTTTTCAGTTGGCCTCATTGAATTCCGTTGACGTCAACGTGAGGACGTTCAGACACACACATGCGCACACGCGCGCAATAGCTCCGCCATTCTCTTACGCACACACGCAATGGCTCGCCATTCTCGACACACGCAATGGCTCCGCCATTCTCTTAAGACACACACACACACACACACACACACACACACACACACACACACACACACCAACAGGGACGTTGCACCAAATCCTGGGCCCTGTATACAAGAGGTACTGATGGCCCCCCTCCCCGAATTCCCCCTACCAGCCCCCTGCGCTGAATTGTTGACGGGGGGGGGGTACAGAGCAATTGCTGACGGGGGGGGGGACGTGGCCGTGTGCGACTCCTAACACTATGGGCTGGTGGATAATTCAACAGATTTTTATTTTATTTTAACTGCCTCACTTTCCCCCGCAGTCCGTCGGCCCTGCACACCAACGCAGTTTTATTCCAATTCGATTTTAACATTTTGAACTCTGTTCAAATCGCTTGATTAAAGCTATTCAACATTTCTACTGCCTACTATTACTATTACTACTACTACTCCTACTTCTAATACCATTACTTCTACTACTTCTACTAATACTACTCCTACCAATACTACTTATACCATTACTACTACTCCTAACAAATCAACTACAACAATTGCTACGACTACTTCAGCTACTAGGCCTACTACTACCAGTGGTCGAGTTGTAAAGAAAAGCCAGGGGGGATGGTGGATTTTAACTTTTAGGGACAGATCATTTTTGCTGATGACAGCGCATATGGTGGGAGACGAACAGTGTGATAATTATTATTATTATTATATATTTTTGGGGATAAAATAAGAGCGATGACTACCATCATGTCATCGTTCTTATTTTATCCCCAAAAACGCAGCTGATCGGACGCATCACACGATTCGGAGGCATGCATCACTTTTAAGGGTTTTAAAAACTGATTCTTATTCTTTTTTTGGAATGAAAGGGAGAAAAGGGGACAGAGTTGCCTGCGGAAGCGATGTCTGAGATTCAGAGACAGCTTCACGCTACCAGTGTCTGTCTTGTACGGTGTGGAATGAGAGCTTGTGAAGGCACTATTGCGTAAGTACGCCTGCGTGCTTGCGCAATAGCATACTGCCGAGATTGCAGTATCGCTGTCAAATCTGTCCCTGGGAAAAGTAACGATTGCGCCGAATTGAAAAAGGAAATATTTCCACATTAATTGATAAAACAACAAGGGGATGGGAAGGGGGGATGGCTGTTTCAGAAGGGGGATGATTTTGATTATTTAATTCCAAAGGGGGATGCCATCCCCCCTCAACTCGAGCGCTGACTACTACCAATACAACTACTACGACAATTACTACACTACTTCATCTACTACTACTACCTTTACTACTACTCCTACCAATACAACTACTACAACAATTACTACTACTACTTCAGCTACTACCTAATACTTCAGCTACTACTACTACTTCAGCTATTACAACTACTTCAGCTACTGCCTAATACTTCAGCTATTACAACTACTTCAGCTACTACTACTACTACTTCAGCTACTACTACTTCAGCTTCTGCCTACTACTTCAGCTACTACCTACTACTTCAGCTACTACTATTACTTCAGCTACCTACTACTTCAGCTACTACTACTACTTCAGTTACTACTACTACTTCAGCTACTACCTACTACTTCAGCTACTACCTACTACCTCAGCTATTACTACTACTACTTCAGCAACTACTGCTACTTCAGCTACTACTACTTATACTTCAGCTACTACTACTACTTCAGCTATTACTTTCAGATTCTTCAGTTCAATTCATTTTACATTTCTTCATTTTTAGCAATGCTTTGCGCTTTTCATTGAGCCGTCAGCATTCACACGTGTTTTCTGCAGGAAATGAAATTTCTAGTTGTACATGTACATTTAAAACATTTAAAAATATATATATATCTTCAAACGAGTCGGAAAATATATGTTCTTACTTTAAGTCAAACAGTATGACTACAAGTAGAGAAGACCAATTATGTTTACTGTGCCTCCCATCAACGACAGAATTATTTTTGAGAAATATTTTTGAACATTTAAGCTGTTTTTAAAAATGGAGTGGGGGGACTGCGTGCCTTCAGGGGCGGGGTACGGTCTCTGAGCAGCAACGTGGGTCTCCGCTGATCTACGCCGATGTGCAGGGCACGTTTTTGGGTGTGTCTCGGGCATTTAGGACTATTTCAAGGCCTTTACGATGTCCGGTTAATGGAAGAAACATAACGTGCGGCAGAATGGCATTAGGGGTGGTTGACTTCTTCTCCTTTTTTTTAAAAATGTATATGAACATCAGACAGTGGAGTCTGGAGTCCCCAACCACACCAACCTTAGCTGACATTGTACCTACTGTTAGTCAGCCGGCCGGGAGAAGCAAACTAATCATTTAATCTATGTTTTATTTTGAGCAGCAGAGATTCAGAACCAACGGTGTCGTAATCTAGCTCGCAGCTTTTCTTCTGTTGGTATACTCAATAAATTGAATGGTGTAATGTTAATGCCTCCATTACGATAAAAGATGAAAATAGGTTAATTCATACGTCTATATGTATTCATGTACGCAATTCTTTCCATGGTTCATGGTTAAACTTAAGTGTCAGTTTCATTGTTTAAATTAAATTATCAGATTTAAATAAATCAAATGAGAAACGGGTGATTTGTTAATTGAAGAGACATATATCAGCGCAATTTTCAAAGCAAAAAAACGACCTTGCATTCTACAATTCGGGTCCGCCTCGACCGTCAACCCCAGTATGCCCCTGAGACCGGTGGCTCCCTTCGACTGGGGGAACCCTACTACCCAGCTTCGGCACGTACAACCAGGACAAAATCACGCATTCACACACAGACACGCAAGACAGACATACACGCAATAAACAATTTTATGACAGGAACCTACTCTCGAGTGTTTTACCTCAGATGAGGTCAGAGGGGGATGTCAAAGGGCAAATGGTTAAATCAGACCCTTGCCTTAAAGGGAGCGTATCTATGTTCCCCGGGTCCTATGCTCCCCGCTTTGCATGTGACCGGGGAACATAGGACCCTGTGAGCAAATCATTTTTCGTAGGATGGTATAGGGATAGGTCCCGCCTTTTTCGCCTCTGATTCGCCTGTGATTGGTTAGAATGCCTCTCCTCCGATTGGTTATGGTTAGGGTTGGGTTAACCCTCACCCTAACCCTTTGCACCCGGGGAACATAGGACCTGGGGAACATATGGTGCGTTCGTGTATTCTCTGCGAGCCGACTCGGATCTCGGATCGGACGCCACGCCCACACTAAAATCGTTTTATTATGTTTTGAGCGTAGGTCGTCGGAGAAAAACATGGACGCCACCCGGAAAGCTATTGTTGCGGTAGCATTGGCCGACTACTTCTACTATTTTCATTTATATTATTTCAGGACTACGAAATAATATAAATGAAACGGTGCGTTTTCACCGTACGAAAACGCAGCCATTTGAACTTCTACAATTTTCACTTCATTTCATGTTTCAATGTATCTTCTGCATATGTAAGTTATTACAGCAATACGAGTGATTGAAATTGCGATTTAAACCACCAAAGCGGTCCAAACACAATGAAAACAGTTCACTGAATGTCACACTGGGCGCATCCATCTTCAATTCTATCTCGGAAGCCTCGCTCGGTCACCGCTGAGTTCAAACGAGATGGCGAGATCGACTTCCGAGGAAAAGGGGCGTGTTTGTGCGTGTCGCTAGGCAACGTCCTCGGAGCTCCGAGACGGATGGATATTAAAACGCACCAATAGGGATGACCCGCCACCTGAAAGGCCCACTATGCAACTTCGGGCATTTCTTCGCTGTTTTCTTGGTTTTGAAACGCACATTTCTCTACACAGCGACCCCTACAGCTTCGTAGTAGATATTTTACAACACTGTCGTAACAACTCGTTGACGACCCTTCCCCATGCACTTCTACGCGAGCCATGTGCATTTGTTTTCAAAGAAGCCGGCGAATGCGTGGAGCCATGTCCGAAGTAGATGTTCATAAAGTGTAGGCAAGGTTATACATTTTTAAAATGGTGTATTTGTATTGCAATAAACATAAATCCATAATTTTTTATATTTGACGGGGAGAATTTATATCCTAGATTATAATTGTTTTATCTTAGGTTGAACAGAACATTCAGTGTAAATGTTGGCCAACATAATAATCTAAATAAACAAGAACCTGGATTCGGGGATTCAGTCTGTATCTGGGGGACGAGACAGACGAACAGCAAAACACCCATGGAAACAAAGGTGTTTATATGGTTGCAACCAAGCAAGCTAGAAACATACAGGGCTCACAACAAAACGGTCGCGAAAACAATTTTTACAGGGCTCAAGACAAAATGGTTGAGCAAACACATTTGTACAGAGACTATCATTAACATCAAGAATACCACGAAGACTAAAGTTCACCCAAGGGTACTTTCAATTTCAAAAGCAACACGGCCAAGTCGGCGTCTGATTTGCAGTCTTCTTTTTCTTTCAGTTCACGCTATTCCTGAAAAGCTTGCCCAACGTTTACTCGTGTCTGGCCTCTCTGTCGGTCAGTCTCCCTTTTCTCTTCTTCTGTTCCTCCGACATTGGGTTTCTCGGTCTCTTTTTAGTCGGCTGATCTATGATGAATGTAACAATCCCTTAGTTACTTGTGTATATATCGAACAGGTGTTACACCGAATTCTGCGACCCGTCGAAATATGTGACCCTAGAGGGCGCTGTTGCACATTTTCTGCAACATGCACGAGTTTGAAGCTAGACTCGGAATGGGTAGGCCTACATTCGTTTTGTGACACCGGGCAATACTTTCTTTCTTGAAAGCGTCTTACTGACTGTAGCGTCTTATGGGGAAAGAAGCAACGGTGATTGATCGTACTAAACACCTTATCCATACTATTGGTCTGTGAAATGTTAATGAAATCAAATGTATTTATTAAGCACATTTAATACGGTGTGCAATTATTTATTTATGTTTTTGTTATAATGTTCACCGTTTTTATTTGTATGCCCACCGTTATTATTATTTTTTACTGCCGTTTATGAAATAAATATGAACTAATGCCACAATTATTCATGTCTGCGATCATCACAGACAATCAATCTAGCGCACCGTCGAATTCTGCGCCCACACTGTAAATGCAGGGGGAAATGAGGCAAACCCCAGCCAAATGTTTTCAGGTCATTTGTCGTCCTCATATCTGTATGTACACACATTTATTCATGTCTGCGATCATCACAGAGTCCACACGCAGCAGGTCGCAATCCACGATGGGTCACAATTCATGACAGCCGACCGTCGAAATCTGCGACCACACTGTAAATGCGGGGGAAATGAGGCAAACCCCAGCCAAATGTTTTCAGGTCATTTGTCGTCCTCATATCTGTATGTACACACATTTATTCATGTCTGCGATCGTCACAGAGTCCACAAGCAGCAGGTCGCAATTCACGATGGGTCACTTAACCTACCTGCTTCATCATGTAAACAATATGACGTTGGATGTGTCTGATTGGATCCACCATCCCGTGACATATAAACAGATTGACAACCGTTATCAGAAAGTTAAACACCACAACGTAAATACAGATATGAGGACGACAAATGACCTGAAAACATTTGGTTGGGGTTTAACTAATTCCCCCCGCATTTACAGTGTGGTCGCAGATTTCGACGGTCTGCTGTCATTGTGACCCATCGTGGATTGCGACCTGCTGCTTGTGGACTCTGTGGTGATCGCAGACATGAATAATTGTGTCCAAATACAGATATGAGGACGACAAATGACCTGAAAACATTTGGTTGGGGTTTGACTCATTTTCTCCGCATTTACATTGTGGTCGCAGATTTCGACGGTCTGCTGTCATGAATTGTGACCCATCGTGGATTGCGACCTGCTGCTTGTGGACTCTGTGATGATCGCAGACATGAATAAGTGTGTGTACATACAGATACGAGGAGGACAAATGACCTGAAAACATTTGGTTGGGGTTTGCCTCCTTTTCCCTGCATTTACAGTGTGGGCGCAGAATTCGACACACCCAAACGACCCAGAAATGGTTGCAGAACCATCAGAATAACTCTCAACCAGCATAATTAATGTAATTTTGGCTAAAAAAGTTGCATAGTGGGCCTTACAGTATGGTCTTCTGGACACAAATCTTATACTTTCTCTGAACTGGTCAAGGACTTTGATGTGAGGAGGAAGTATGGTAGGGCTCAATTAAACATAATTCGATAATTGGGACCAGTAAGCAGTAAAGACACTCCAACAGGCTCCCAGCACAAACTTATAACTAACCTTATGCCTACGGTTTGTTTGCTTGCAGGTAGAAGAGCAAACAATTCTAACTAAGCGCCGTTTCCTATGATCTGAACAATAATTGACGCAGAGCAAACGACCTGGCCATTGACCAACAGTAACATAGACCCTTCAGTTGCCCTATCTTCCAGATAAAGATATCCATTAGGCCGTCAGAAATGGCTGCTTATCAATGTTCCCATTACTTGCGAATCTACATGAACCTACAATACAAACACACTTCGATTAATATTCAACTACTTGTGTATTATTATTTAGTATTCTTTTGTCATGTATTTAATTCCCGTACGTCAAAAAAAGAACTTCAAACTACGAAACTGAATCCAAACGAAAATCCTCCAGCACTAACACTCCTAACATTTGTTGTGTACATGAGCTTATGACTCAAAAGTGACACCAATAATATTTGTATGGAATGAAGACTCGTTCACTATCGGGTAGATTATGAAATGGTTATCAGTGTCACACCTGGTGGAAACAATTGGACCCCTTTCATCTGGTAAAGTCTGAAGATCCTATAAGAAGTTCCCTATGGATATGGATTCTTCATTGTAATAAAAAACAGATGGCATACTGAAAACGCTTCTATGCATCAACCAGGTTCCAGAATATAATGAAAAATATGAAAGGAAGAAATATTCAAAATATTTTTTTATTAAAATAGAAAAAACAACAACATAAAGCCTAATGTACATGTATGCGTTGGTAAAGAAGTCCAACAAAATAAACATTAAACCACATTTACTCCTTCTTAACCCAGACTCCTTTAGGGAAACATCCAAAATGAGTTTCCAGACAGCTGGAAAGATAACCCCATAGCTCCACGAAAACCTCAATGCCTTGCATTTAGTGATACAGAAATCTGACCCATCTTTCTTTTCCCCTGCTCAGGCGGTACTTCCTTCCAAGCTTAGAGAAGATCAGTTCATTAGAAACAAGAGTCCTGTCTGATTCACTTTGCTGGAACCTCTAGCCACCGTTCTCCTCCTCCTCCTCCCGTTGCTAGAAGTCCTGTCGGATGTTCTCCTTGTTTTCGTCTCCCTGCTGGTGCCTTATCCGTGCAGCCTCGATCTCCAACTGCACTATGGCGCGTTCGATCTCATAGTTTTTACTGACGAGGGACACCCAGCTGTGGGCAAAAAGACAGAGCGGTTACCCCCCCCACTCACCCGGAAACACGAACATCTGGCTACATGACGTCTAGCAAGAAGCTCCAGTTCTCAAAATATGGGGGGGAAACGGCAGGCCTAGTGGGCCAGAACCACGGTTGCATTGGACATCCACGCTTGACTGGGTCGTTAAGATGCTTTTATCCACTGGGACTTCCAGTCAAGTTTTTAGGTAGTCAAAGTGCGACAGGATACCTATTGTTATTCTAGGGTTTGGGTTATGTATAGATATCCACAGTAAGCAGGTCTCCAAAATGTTGGTTCCAAAATTCCCATAGGGGGCACTATAACTTGCGGCCTTATTTAAACACTCCATGGCCACCACTGTTGATACAACTTTGTGGACATGCCTTATTTTGCATGATTTTCTTTTGCAATTGGGACCCATAATGTCCCAATTAGATTTTGGATATATGTTGCTGTACAGTGTCAATGTTGTTAAAACTTTTGTGAAGATCTGTTGACATGCCTTACTAAAAGAACAGGGACAGGAGACTAATTGGGTCAGATTGAGGTCAAAATTGTAGGTCAATGGCAACAATTTTTTTTAGACGTGGCATAAAGTAGACCATGTTTACTGAAGCAAAAATCACTGTGCAAAAAAAACAATGATTTTCTTGAATAGGGCGGCCAATGGGATAGGCGGTGCATGGGCTGTGCATACCTCTGGGACTGTTTGCATTTTCTTGTTATATGTTAACGATTCATTAGCAAGCCAGTAGGGGGTTATGGCAGTTTCCTCAAGGATGCCTATAGGTCGAGCTCGAACCAAGTATCTTTTAGCTGGGGGAAGAACCCGCCAACTACTAGAGTATGGTTAATGGCAGAAATAAGCTAATAAATGTCATGCGGCTGCGGTTCCATGGACAGGGGACCTGTGTCAGAAATCCCAAATGTTTGGCTGCAGGCACAATGATTGGACTAAATCCAGAACATATACCATGATAACTTATTTTCTGAATCTCAAAACTCTAGTGCATTGCAGGTTGGGTTTTAGTTAAAGCCACCCACTCCTGCAGCCATGACATCTCGATTAAGATAACGGCAACAAACAACTTGACATCCGTTTGCGTTCATAGTACTAATGCTAATTCCGAAATGAGTGTCTGATTGATAACCAAAACTTGCTGAACTTGCTAAAAGCGCCTTAAGAGTACGTCATCACTGACAATTTCACTGATTAAAAGCAAAGGTAATCTTAAAAAAAAGGTTTTGAGCAATGTTATAATGTTAGAATACAACATTTATGAAGGATACTCAGCTTATTTGAATATTTGTTTCCAACACTTAATTTCTTTGTTTTGTATTTTGTGCCAGCAAAAATGTGAAGAAAAAAATTAAAATATATATATTTTGGAACTGATCGTTCTAATTAGTCAAAAAATATATTGTGTCTTTAACATGTAGTCTCCCTTTTTTCATTTACACGAGGACATTGAAAAACAACAGCCCATTTGGGCGTCCAATCTACTGCTGTAAAATATCAATTAGGGTTGCCGCGGTGTGGACATTTTCACACCGAGTAATACGCTCGTGTCAACACCGGTATTACCGGTATAAACTGTATTAACTTTGAAACTATAGGTCAACCGCCATCTTCTCCGTCAACTCTCATCTCACACTCGGTGACAGCGGCTGGCAGCGCGCCAATTCTCGGTGTCTTATAACCGTCTATATATAATATAATTTTATATATCATAATATCACGGCCAAAAGCTCTGTGCGCCTCCGGATGGCTGTAGCGCGGGGAGCTCACGTAGGGATTGGGCTTTGCGGGTTTGTTTACCGGCGTTGCTATGGTTACCGGTCTTGTAAGGAAGCACTTCAATTCTCGGCGCGACAATTCTCCCGCACAGAGCAGAACTGTGGCTTATTCTACACATTTTAATTTTCTTAATTATATTATTCATTTTTACTGAATTTGTTTTTTATTAATGAAAAAGAATAAAATAAAATTGGTGTTGCCGGTGTGCAACACAGAGTAATCGGTGTTGGCCTCAACGACGGTAACACCGTATACCGCGGCAACCCCAATATCAATAAATGTGTTCTGTGAGTTCATTTCAATGTTTTCTTTAAGTTTACTGCCAGTGACAAATTTGAAAAGCATTACATATATTTGGATTTGCACAAAAAAATATAACAAATACATACTTGGACTCCAGTTCTCTGAGTTTGGCTCCGCCCACCAGCTGGTCATTTTTACGCTGCCAATTCAGATCCTGAATTTGTTTCCTGTTAGGAGTAAGGATCATTAGAGAACACGGTATGTGACAAGTAAGTCCAAAATAACATTGGTGGATAACAAATCTGGAGATGATTTGTCACCTGAATTTCTGGAGTTCCTTTTGGGCTGTCTCTATCATGAAGGCCAAGTTGCTGTAAGAAAGAGAATTAAATAAATACAAGGAAAGAAAACTATATAAATTAGTTTGTCGGTTTCATGTCTCCTGTAAAGTAGCCTCAAGACATTTCTAACCACTAGAGGTCAGATAGAAAGACACAACAGTCAACAATAGGAAAGAACCTGTTGCAAAGACTATGCCCTCTTGTCTTAATGTATTGAACTCAGCGCTGTGATGATGTGTGCATGGGAATCAACCCGTTTCCCCTTATTCTATAAATAAAGGGTATTGCCTCGTATCCTCCAGTGGTAATGTCTGACATCTCTCCCCCTTTGCTGCCACCCTAGCCTTCCGGCCGTCATGCTGTGCGGCGGCCACTCACTCGTTGTAGAGCTTCCAGGCGTTGGTGCCGTACTGGGACATGAGCTCCAGGTTCTCGATGCGGACCGCCTGGTGCTCCAGCTGGGCCATGGAGTTGTTCACGCTCTCCTGCCAGGCGGTGATGTCATTCTTTTGGCCTGCTGTGGGCGCAGGCAGCTCGTACCTGCACAGAAATTAACAATGAGGTTTGATTGTGTAGCAACTAGGGTTGCTGCGGTATACTGTATTACCGGTGTTGAGGCCAACACCGTTTACTAGGTGTTGCACACCGGCAACACCAATTTTATTTAATTTTTTTCAGTAATAGAAAACAAATTCAATAAAAATGAATAATATAATTATAATTAAGAAATTAAAATGTGTAGAATAGGCCACAGTTCTGCTCTGTGCTGGAGGATCGTCGCGCCGAGAATTGACGTGCTTCCTTACAAGACCGGTAACCATAGCAATGCCGGTAAACAAACCCCGCGAAAGCCCAATCCCTACGTGAGCTCCCCGCGCTACGGCCATCCGGAGGCGCAGAGCTTTAGGCCGTGATATTATAATATATAAAATTATATTATACTATTATATATAGAACGTTATAAGACACCGAGAATTGGCGCGCTGCCAGCCGCTGTCACCGAGTGTGAGAGGAGAGTTGACAGAGAAGATGGCGGTTAACCTATAGTTTCAAAGTTAATACCGTTTATACCGGTGTTAACACAAGCGTATTACTCTGTGTGAAAATGTCCACACCGCGGCAACCCTAGTAGCAACTTTGTGTGGTACAACCAACGTGATACAACAAAGAGACAGGAGGAACAGGAGCAGGTTGTCATTATTAAACATGGATGGTAACACAGCAAAATTACCATGAGGAAAAGGGGGCAAAACAATGGTTGACCTAACCTCTTCATGCTGAGGAGCTCCAGTGGTTGCCTAGCGCCGAGCCTATCAAACTCATTCCTCATGATCTCCGTCTGAAGACAAGAGGAAAACAAACAATTGCAGCAAAACCGCAACAAATCAGGAGGGAAGCCCTCAACAGTGGAGTTATTAAATCATCATGGGTTGCTTGCTTAGGAGCAATACTGTGAACAATCCCAGCAGGTGGCGCTTCATGGATGGTGCAGCAGGTCACACCTCAAAGGCAGCGAAGTCAGGAGTGGCGAGGTAACTCAGGTAGTTCTTGGTGGGTCGGTATCTCCTCGTCTCCTCTTCCACCAAAGCTGCAGCCTGGATCAGATAATAAACAACAACAGTGAAAAGCCTAAGACTCAAAACACAGTGAACCTCTCCCCCTCTTTGTTAGCTGGTTGGTACTCGTAGTGAAAGCTGGGCTATTTATGGTCCTTTTCATGTCTAGTAAGAAACTTCTTGTTTATTTATTCCTACTAGTTTGTTCAGCTCCAAGCTCCACAGATGACCACCAAACCGTGAAAAAAGTAATATTTTTGTGTATTTCAAGGTTTAATTTCCACCTGGTTAAAAAGAGTAATATGATTGTTGATAATTCTTTTAATCATGGGCATTGTCTACAAACGTCGGTTATGGTTCACATTAAAGTTTGTGAACCATATAGTTTTCATACTGACTAATCGTTCTGAATGAGACACAATGCAATACAGAAGTTAGGATATTGGAGAGTCGAGTCCCAATTAAATGAATAGACCGAGACTAAATAGAGGGCTGGGTACTCGATCCAGTGGCAGAATGTACACAACAGCGTTATCTTTTACAGCAAATTATTGTTGGCCGACACAAACAAATGATGGTGTGGCCTTTGCTGGTTCGGTTATTACTGGTTATTGGAGCTGGTTCACCACTCACTGAATTGAAAATGTCTTGGTAGTGCATAGCACATGTCAAATTAATGCATGGTACTTATACAGTATAGTGCTAATTATTGGTCAGTTTCTCTCAAATGACTAACGACTACGGTGTTCAACATTGTGTTTTTTGTTCTGGACAGTGCATTTGTTTTTGCTGTCACACAATTGACTCACCCGGCATACAAGCACATTCCAGATAAGTCAATAATTCAGTGGACAACTAGACAATTATTGTAATAATATGCCCACCCGTGTGACTCAATTAACAAAATGTGTACAACAGCGTCCTCTAGCTCACTACAGACATCGTTCAGCAGTCAGCTGGACCTTCGGTTGTACAGAGCTAGCGGTAGCATGGTTAGCTTAACTCAACCATCTCGTCCACGAAGCTAGCTCTACTTACCGCCTCTCTGACCCCAGAAGCATCGTAGCCCTGATCAAAATACGGGAGGGCATCCACGAACACCTCTCCCGCTACCGACGCCGTTCCAGCCATGTTTCTCAGAGTCAAATAGTATTTAGATTGGTTGTTTCAGACTGTACCGCCAACATACCACACTAGGAGGATGCAAAGGCAATGTGCTTCCGCCCAGCCAAAGTGCAATAGCCCACGTCATGAGCCCACGTGACACTAGCGGGAATCCGGGAATCTTTTGAGTGGAAATACCGTTTTTCACTATAAAAGTACAGTCCAAAACTGCGATAACATTACTGATTTAAAAACATTGCATTCGCCTCACTTTTTTTTTTTAATTAATTGGTAAATAAGTCGTATGTATATTTAGTAGCTATATAGATACATTACGACTTGTGCTAATTGGTTTAATTGCTTATGTTTATTATTGTATTTCAACGTTTTTCAGATCGAGACTGATTTATTTTTGCGGTGCGAAAAATGTATTTTCAGGTGAAAACATGGAAATCTATTGATATATACTTTACCATGTTAATAACTTTAGCACAGTTTTAAAAGCTTTGGGCAATACATTTGTGAATCACTTTTTCATGTTTAGTCAGTTAGTAACGATGTTCTGTGGTCACAGAACATCACTCATTTAGGAAAGGTGAGTGATTTCAGTATGTCAACATACTGAAATCACTCACCTTTCCTAAATGTCAACAGCAGAGGGCATTATATGACTGATCATTATGCGACTTTGCAGAAACACCAAAAACCAGAGCTTTCATTGTACAACTATGTACCGTCGATTTGATCAGGGATCAAACTTGAATGTTACCTCCTAATCCTCATTTTTGCGTTAGTTTTTCGCCCAGATTATGACATGTCGAGACTTCTTGACAAGGACAACATGTCCGGACCGATGTCAATTATTACTTCAACCGAGTGATACTTCCGTCCACAGCACCAGCCTGCAGACACTTTTCCCTATCTCTTTTCGGTGGTGGGATATATATAGCGTGGACAGGGCCAAACATTGATAGCATTTCCATGTGTCCCGTATTTACTTATTTGCTTGACCTGATATGCTACTTAGCCTCTCAACATACATGCTTATATGAGCAGTGTTACCATGTTCACTTCAGCAAAAGCACCACAACCCAGCCCAGTTCCCATCAATGAGGCTTTCATGACCAGTCGAATACTAATCCATGATTTATTGACCTTGTAGTTTTTTTATGTCAACACTATCTTCCCTGCAAATCCTTTGACATACACTACCCAACGACCCAAGTTATAAAAAATAAAACAAATGCTCACCTCACCTAACCTCAGCTGGCTGTGTGGTGTGTGGGAGTGAGTGGGAGGGTGGGCCTCATAAGGAATGTGGAGGGTGGTTATATGGTGAGACATTGCAGGGGATAACCTTTGAATGAAACTCGGAGGCAAGTGAATATTGCTTCGGAGGCAATCAGTGGTGCGTTTTACATTGAAACATGTGAAGGCATGAGGTCTAATTTGCTCAATGCCAAGTTAACAAACCAGTTTTCAAATCTTCCCATGGCTTTACAATTAAGGGCAAACAAGAGGAAAGACAGACAGATAGCTAGATAGATAGACTGATCCATTCATAGGTTACTCCATAGTATTGTCCCCTAGGGGACAGTTGTCTTTTTAATAAATCCAATCTCTAGATCTGTTCCTATGCTACCTTCGTAAGGAGCTGTCTTTCTTCCTGCAGGCTTGGTACCGGTGTTAATGTGCGTTATGGGTAACAATAATCTTGAGTATCTGCTTGTGTAATCCTGTTTTACCGCTATGGAGTATATTGTATCATGTATCATGTGTATATCAGTTCCCCTGCAGCAAATCTTATGCATGCAAATCCAAGACAACAATAGCAAAGGATTGAGGAGGCTTCAACTTGGTATCTATTCAGATTTAATAAGGATGATTTGATGGTACACGGTCATTCAATAACTCTGGTTGCACAAGTCAGGCTTTTTTCAGAATGAACAAGAAAAGAACATCTTTAAACCACTGTTTGCAAACCATAAAGGAAAACCCATTATGACTAGGAAGGGGAATAGAAAAGTGTAAACCCTCCGCAACTAATCCCAGAGTGTTCTCCGTGGCTACCTTTGGTAACACCCTATCCCAACAAAACAAAATGGGAGGCAGCAAGGGCCGCTGCCAGTGCCGTAACATGTGCGGGGAGTTTAAAAGCTGTTGCGATAGGCAACCCAATGTCCAAAACCACACATAATCTAAACCTTCTTCCTTTACTTTGGATTCTGCCATTTTTGTTATGCTGGGGTTTTCGCAAGCCATCGTTTGAGCTTCAGGATATTTCTGCGGTGAAACTACAAAACGCTTCTTTTGTCTATACGACAGAAGATCCAGAAGATGGACTCTTGGGGAGAGGGGGGAGGGGGGGGGGGCTTCCAGTTTGCTAGGGTAACAGGGTGCAGTGTGACCGTCGGTAGGGGGGGACAGCGAAGGAAAGGAAGGGGGTGGAGTGGAGACACGATAGAGGGGAGAGGAAGTGACACGGAACACCGAGCTGAACCCAGAGGAGGGCACGCCTAGTAGTTCCTAGAGGAGCGCACGGAGCTGCTGCTGCTGTAGCTGACACCGCCTCCTCCGCTCAAGCTTGATCCTCCGCCGAAGCCGCCTCCGCCCCCTCCGATCATGCTTCCTCCGCTGAAGCCTCCTCCACCGCCTCCACCGGAGCTATAGCTGGACTTCATGGAGTATCCGCCGCCTCCGCCGCCGCCGCCGCCGCCACCGTATCCTATAGCTACACGTGTATTGAGGGGGAAGGTCAACGGTCAATGATTTGCACATCCACCTCATCATGGTTCATAAGAATACGAGACAAGTCTTAAGGACATCATCAAGGAGCGAAGAGGGCCATCGATGAAGAGGGCGCTTACCGAAGCCGCCGCCGCCGCCGCCGCCGCCGCCGCCGGAGCTGGAGCTGCTTATGGAGCTCGAGATATGGGCAGTCGATGTGCCAGAGCCAATCCTGTGAAGAAGTGGCCCAAGATGAGTATTTCGCTTGTTTCCAATACCACCGCTAATACAGAGCTTATTCTCCAACTGTCGTCTTACCTGCTCTCCTCTCCCTCCAGCAGCTTCCTGTAGGTGGCGATTTCAATGTCCAGGGCCAGTTTGACGTTCATGAGCTCCTGGTACTCGCGCACCTGGCGGGCCATGTCCTGCTTGGCTCTCTGCAGGGCCTCCTCCAGTTCCCTGATGCGGAGCTTGGCGTCTTTTACCGCCAGCTCACCGCGCTGCTCTGCCTCTGCGATCTGGGCCTCCAATGAAGCACGCTGAAAGGAGGAAGGAAAGATCAGCGAAACAGCAGTGATAATTGAGTTGTCTAAGGAGCCCGTGTGAGCCCAAGGTCTCTATAAACTGTATCAGCAATGGTCCTGTAACCATGCGACACTCACCTGAGACTTGACGTTCTCGATCTCGTTCTGCAGGCGGCTGATCATGCGGCTGATCTCGGCGATCTCGCTCTTGGTGTTGCGGACGTTCTCGCCGTACTGGCCAGCCGAAGTCTGCATCTCCTCGAACTAAGAGAGACGGTTGGAAAGGACACGTGGTTCGTCAGTTATCCTTGCACATTTATGGTCTTCCGACTTCTGGGTTTCTCCATTACTCCGTTCCACCGCTCACCTTCTGCTTGTACCAGCCCTCGGCCTCGCCACGGGTGCGGTTGGCGATTTCCTCGTACTGGGCGCGCACTTCAGCCACGATGGAGTCCATGTCCAGACCACGGCTGTTGTCCATCTCGACGATGACCGACGTGTCCTTGATCTGTCCCTGGAGCTCACGCAGCTCCTGGATGAGTAGAAGGGAGAATGCGTATGTAATATGTGTATGTAATACTATTGGCTATTGACCCTTTGAACTACAGTTCACAGGGTAGCCAGACATAACACGGGAGGAAGGTCAAATGCCATAGAGCCTTCCCTTACCGCTTCGTAAACTGCTCTGAGGAAGTTGATTTCATCTTGAAGGGCATCAACTCTAGCTTCCAGCTCAATCTTGTTCATGTAAGCGCCATCCACACCCTACAAGGTGAGGAGAAAACATTGCACGGCTGTGAGATTCGCTCTTTTGTCCACTGGCTTTAAGGGTACCCAGACCAATGCAGCCACTGGACCAACTTAACCCGATAAGGGTTACCAAAGTTGACTCACCTTCTTGAGCAGCACAAACTCGTTCTCCACGGATGCACGTTTGTTGATTTCATCCTCATATCTAAAAGGGAAATAAGAGGCAGAAATATAATAGGTAAGTACTCACTCACTAACCATACCACCAATTTGTAGTTTTCATGTTTTGCATGTTTCCCAGGATGCATTTCGTTTTGTTGTCCGTTTAGCCAACTCACTTGTTCTTGAAGTCCTCTACCAGACCCTGCATGTTCCTGTGCTCTCCCTCCAGCTTCATCTTCTCGTTGCCCAGGCCATCGAGCTGTCTGCGAAGGTTGGCGATGTAGGCCTCGAACATGGCGTCGATGTTGGAGCGGGAGGTGGTCTGCTCCTGCAGCAGGCTCCACTTGGTCTCCAGCATCTTGTTCTGCTGCTCCAGGAAGCGCACCTGGACGGGGGGGAAGAGACGAAGACAAGGCCGTTTAGATCCGTTGTGGATAAAAGTGAGGCATTGTGTCACATTGTAAAAAGCCCAAAAAAGTTTAGATGAAATAAAATAAAAATAAGTGTGACCATGTAGTACCTGCGCAGTAACAACCCATTGTTTGTATTTATCTTATTGGCATACTTTTGTGCTTTCATACTTTCCCCTACCCGCCGGTTTCAATTAAACCTGCAGCCCTCATACTGATTCAGCTTGCCGGCATTATTGAAAACCGTTAATTGTAGCCCTGACATCTAGAATAAAAAATCTATTCATGTTATTTTCCTGAAAACACCTTCTGTGATGCTTGCATGTGTGTGTGTGTGTGTGTGTGTGTGTCTGTGTGAGCTCTTCGTCAAATGTGTAGGATCCACTCTATCACAATGTCATTATTGGTTTTTAAATGGCTCACTTCAGGTAGAGCCTTGTGAGCAAGGTGCGCAATATCAGGTTGCTGTATAATATATAATGAGCTCTGGGGTCTAAGAGAGAGAGAGAGAGGGTAGGAGAGAGAGCGATAGACACACCTGCGTGTGTAGCCGATAAAATGTACGCATCGGCTGGAGAAGCTGAACCCCGCCTGGCGGCTGTCTCTCACCTTGTCGATGAAGGAGGCGAAGCGGTTGTTGAGGCCCTTGATCTGCTCCTTCTCGTGGGTGCGGACGGTCTGGATGTTGGGGTCGATGTCAACGTTCATGGGGGCCAGCAGGCTATGGTTGGAGGTGACGGCGACGATTCCGCCACCCATTCCGCCGCCACCGCCACCCATTCCCATGCCCATTCCACCATACATGCTCATGCCCATGCCGCCGCCGCCGAAGCCGCCGCCGCTGGACATTAGGAAACTGCCACCGCCACCGCCACCCATCATGCTACCCGAACTGAAGCCTCCCGATCTTGCGCCATAGCTGCTGGATGCCGACCTCCTCATGCCTCCACCTCCTCCCATAGATTGGGAGGAAAAACTGCTTCTGGCACCGCCACCGCCGCCAGAGCTGAAGCCGAAGCTGCTGCCGCCGCCGCCGCCAGAGCTGAAGCCGAAGCTGCTGCCGCCGCCGCCGCCGCCAGCCTTTGAGCTGGAGGTAAAGGATCTTCTGCTTGATGACACCTGCATCCTGGATGCTTGTGTTTCCTCTGACCGGAGAGCGGAGGAGGAGAGAAAGGACGGAGGCAGGTAGGAGTAATGGAGCTCACAGAGAGGAGAGTCAAGTTCCTCTAAGTGCCTTCTCTATGGCCGCCGCTGACTATTTATGCTCTGGGGAGGGGGAGGAGTCTGCCGCCGATGTGCCCGCCCCTCACCTCTCCTGCTCCACGCCCACACCCATCCCAGCCTGAACCACCAGGCCCTGAGGGCGCTCTCCCTCCTGCATGGAGGCCTGCTGCTGCAGCCTAGCCCATCCGACAGGTAGGAGCAGGCCACACCCAGACGCTCCTCACAAATGACAAATGGTAGAAGGGCCTCAGGGGGGTTGCGAGCAGATTCTTGGCAGAGGATCCTCACCCGTGAACCGCCAACGGGCGAATAGAGTAAAAAACTCACAACGGCAGCTTGGGGCAGACAGAGTAAAAGACAGTTTCGACGGAAAACTTTGTTAACATGTCAGCAAGTTGGGGAATTTGAAACCAATTTTGCGAGCATCTTAATAGATTTATAAACAGGCATAGACCTGCATATACCTAATAAGGTATAATTTGGTTGAAATGTAAGAATAAATAGAATGCACTGCATGAGATATAGGGGTAAAGGGCTGATTATGGTCCCACGCTCATGCAACGCAAGGAGGTTACGGACCTCTTACGTCCCTGTGGACGCTCGACGGCTGCATGCTTCAGCGTTGGTGTTACGTTGTTGCGCAAAATTTACTCAAAGCAATTCATGCTCCCTTTTAGGTTGCGCGTGTTGCGCGTGTTGCCAAGCAATTTACCGCCAGAACAGTAGGTGGAGTAATATGTGGAGTAAAGTTTTTCGTTGAAGACGACCTCGAGAATGACGTCTTTGTCTGTGGGAGTCGTTGGTTTGTTTATGTGCCAAAGTTTGATGATCTCCTTTCGCGAGTCCTCCGATATCTTCCCGACTCTCACCAAAACCGGCCCTTGTCAGGGAGCAGCTGGCAGATTCTTTTTTGTCAGATGCTGGCGTGCTTCCCCACCAGTAGGCCTACAATGTGCTACGATTGGGTATGCGCACTGACCAATACATATATATACATTGGTCACTTGGAAGCATGACTTTTGATTCATTAGTTATCATGTTACACAAGTTACCTAATTTGGTTTACGTCAAACTCATTAATTCATATCCATATGTAACCGGCCTCATTCAAGCAGCCTCCATTAGGTGACGACGGAGAAGTAGGACACAGGGTTGATCTCCACACAAACACTTTTATTTAGTAGTGACCCACCAATTATTCGGTTGACGTCAGACCACCGCAAGCATTTATAATATAAACGTTTACAAAATCTCAATAAAAAACACAGAAATAAAA
Organism: Gadus macrocephalus; assembly: GCF_031168955.1. Classification (NCBI taxonomy): domain Eukaryota; kingdom Metazoa; phylum Chordata; class Actinopteri; order Gadiformes; family Gadidae; genus Gadus; species Gadus macrocephalus. The sequence goes on from NC_082382.1 coordinate 21,399,722, forward strand.
CATACAAAGAAACCCCTAATGGGAAATGTACATACAGTGACCCACCTGTGTCACACAGAAACAATAGGGGGCGCAACCGCCGTCAGATTAGCTTGTGGAAACCTGAACACAACGTGGTCGGATGAAATATATCAACGGGCATCCCACACATCAGCTGACACTACCCCCCACCCTCGCAATGTACATTGTCATCCATCGTATAAAACACATTTCAATGACAGTATGGCGGCAATATGTACAATTAAACAGAATAATATCAACATATGAAACAGGAGCCACGAGGAGCGCGACTTACCAATTATTCGGTTGACGTCAGACAACCGGACGTTGCGTCAACCGGCGTTACAGACACAGCGCGAAGTTCGAAGACTTTTCAAAATAAAAACACAAACACCACAACGGGTGATACAATAAAACTAAACCAATAAATGAATTGGGGCGGAATCTATAACACAACATACAACACTTGTTACATTCACCCCTCCTAGATTCCGCCAAAATCACATCACACCACAGCAGACTCACGGACACCCGCACCCACCCGGCAAGGACATACGGCGGAACCACTGGTCCCACCCTCAAGCCCGAGGCCGCCTACACCAGTAGACCAGGGGAAGACCATAGCCAGTCACTACCCCACCTGTGAAATAATGTGCTGCCTGTTACACCACACAAAATGTCCCACCCTGCCTAGGTGCTGTATCCCATGTCAAGCCCACTGCCTGTGAGTGGATCACACCAACATCAAAAAGGAGAGAAAAAATAAATAAAATAAAAAATAAAATCCTATGGTATCACGAAACCATAACCTGCCCCATTGATTCTATCAGTCGGTGAACTGGTTTTCTAACCCTCCCCCTACGGGAACTAGCAACATCCTGCAACGTTGTGGAAATATCACAACCGTCACCCCCAAATGAAGGCATAGAACTGGACACAAAACGAGGGGCATGAACATTTAAACCACTCTGCTCTGCCTGTTGCGACTCTGACACTTCATCACTACTCATGTCCGACGTGTGCAAGCGACCACCAACCACCCCCACCAGCGCCTCAGACATGATAGATGACTCCGAGTCAGTTTCCACAGAGGAGTCCTCAACCTGACTCTCTTGGCTCACTGTCAAATCCACATCATTTACACTAGAGGAATAACTGTGTCCCTGATCTAATGGTCTGGACTCTGATCCGTCCCCACCCAGATCGACACTTGTGTCGCCTTGCTCCACATCTTCCCCCACAGGGATAAAACTGATGAAATTGCGATGCACTACTCTGACAACGCCTTTGTCATTTTCCACCCGGTACGTGTGAGTATGCAAATTCCTGTCCCTGACCGTGTACACCCTGGGGCTCCACTTATCAGCCAATTTCCTCTTTCCCAACACTCCCTTATTGGCAATAAGCAGTCCTTCTCCCTCAAGGGAAGACACCGCAACATTGAGCCCAACGTGCGGTTGAAGCGTTCTGTCCCCCCGTTACCCATGGGATGGTAAGCAGTAGTACGAGACTTTGTGACCCCTGCAAGCCTAAGTAGCTCTGCGATAAGTTCGCTTTCAAAATTAGCCCCTTGGTCAGTATGTATACGCTCAGGAAACCCATACACACAGAAGACATGGTCCCACAGTTTCTTAGCCACTTGCTTTGCTGTCTGATTCATGCATGGAAATGCGTGCGCCAACTTAGTAAAATGATCCGTGACTACCAGAACATCTACTGATCGCTGTTTGTTGTCCTCCGCACTCCAGAAATCTAAACAGACTAGCTCCATAGGGGCAGAAGTCCTGATACTTTCAAGCGGGGCGCGAGCCGAAGGCTCAGGGGTCTTAGCTAGGATACACCTTGGGCAACACTTAACGTATTCTTTAACATCCTGCTCCATTTTGGGCCAAAAGAAACGTTGCCTGGCCAGGTGTAACGTTCTAGCCTGTCCCTGATGCCCTGCTGTGTTGTGCAAACCATGCAACGCCTTTTCTTTCAAACTCTCAGGTAGAACAAACTGTTGCCTTCTTTGCTTGGTAAACTGGTCCTTAATGACCCGGTACAGAACACCATCGTGCACTTTGAGCCTTTCCCACTGCTTCATTAGCGCTAGATCCCTAGCACTAAACCTGGCTCTCTCTCGCCTCGATGGGCGCCTCCTGCGGATGACAAACGGCACAATCCTATAGATCGTATCGTCATGCTCCTGGCAACGCTGGAGCTCATCGAGTGTGAATACTGGCAGTGAGTCCTGTCCTGGCGGTACTAGTCCTTGTACCGACTGTGCCAATTCCACCGCCCTTGACCCCACCGCCACATCCCATTGATCATGACACTCTAAGACCGCCCTAACGGCGCCGCTGTCCCAACTCCCAGGTGACCCATGCCGGCTAGACACTTCACTACGCTCTGGTTCCCCCGCCTGCTGGCACAAGACTTTCAACCGGAAAGTATCTTGGATGCCATCATAATCGACATTCTCTGACTCTGTCAGTAAATGGTGATACTGTTCTGTGATGAGCCTATGACTCACTGGCCTAGCGAAAGGGTCCCTGCTGAGCGTGTCCGCGACAACATTTTTCGTGCCCGCAATGTGTTTCAAGTCGAATGTGTACGGTGCTAGTTTGGACACCCACCGTTGCTCGCATGCGTCCAGTTTGGGTTTGGTCAAGATATAGGTGAGGGGGTTGTTGTCCGTCCATACTGTAAAATGGGTTCCCCTCAACCAGTGACTAAACTTGTCACACACGCTCCACTTGAGTGCCAAGAATTCGAGCCGATGGGCCGGGTAATTCTTTTGCGAACTACTGAGGGTTTTACTTGCGAACGCAATGGGGCGTGCTTTCTCCTCGCCTTCTGGCACCTGTGACAACACGGCTCCTAGGCCATCTAATGACGCGTCAATCGACAAAATAAGGGGTCGGGTGAAATTTCGGTGCGACAGAACAACAGTTTAGCAAACTGTCCTTCAAATTCTCCACTGCCCTGTCGCACTCATCAGTCCAATCAGCTGGGACAAGCCGGCGATATGACCCCACCTTCGAGTTCTTTTTCGTCCTCCCCCGCCTCTTTTGTCCACCCGTAAGTGCGAAAAGTGGTTTGGCTACAGCCGAGCAATTTGGGATGAAATGTTGGTAGTAAAATACCATGCCTAGAAATGACTTTATTCTCTTCACCGAGGGTGTGCAACCGTCATTCTCCATCAAATGTGCCTTGTTCATTTTTTGAATGGCCTCCACCTTTGCTGGGTCTACGGACACTCCATTTCCATCTACAATATGTCCTAGAAACTTGATGGAAGACCGCAGTAAATAGCACTTTTTGGGGCTCAACTTCAAATGGTACTGCCTTAGTAGTTGAAAAACCACTTCCAGTCTGTCTAATGCTTCCTTCTCTGTCGGGGCAAACACAAGCAGGTCATCGAGGTAACACAACAGACTGCTGAAGTTCAAATCCCCAAAGATGCTAAGCATCATGCGCATAAATGATGCAGGGCTGTTGCAAAGCCCCATGGGCATCCTGTTGTACTCATAGAGCCCCATTGGAGTCGTGAATGCTGTGTACTTTTTGTCACCCTCCTCAACGGGAATATTGTAAAACCCGGAGGTCAGGTCCATTGTGCTAAAGTAGGCATTGCTGCCCAGCGCAGCTAAACAGTCGGCTTGATGCGGGAGCGGATGTGCATCCTTAAGGGTGCGCGCGTTTAGCCACCTAAAATCTGTGCACAACCTCAAACTCCCATCTTTTTTCCAAACCAACACTAGCGGAGACGCATACTCACTAGTAGACTTTTGGATAATCTCCTGCTCCTCCATCTCCGAGAGTACCTGCCGCAGCTTTTGGTACTGGGCCGGTGGCACCCGACGGTACGGCAATCGGAACGGCCTGTCATCTGTCAGCCGTATTCGGTGGGTAAAATCCTTGGCCTGGCCACAATCCAAAGTGTGTTTTGAAAAGACATCATTGTATTGTTCGAGCAGTTTAACTAACTTCTCCCTGCCTTCTGGACTTGCGTCACATCCGTCTATATCAACACCAGGGAGTCCGGCCTGCTGCAGACGCTCCTTGAGTTCCCCAACCTGGCTCTCAACGACTCCACCCTCGGAACTCCCTCTTTCAAACCTTCCGATGCCCTGGACAACATCAAAATCTTCCACTGCTAAGCAGGGGGACACATCTGCTAATTTGCAGTTCCTTCTCAGCACTATGGGTTTGTCAGCTAAGTTGGTAACCTTCATAGCCACCCATCCATCCCCCCACATGGACGCGAGAACGCGGGTGTAGGCGCCTAAATGCCTATTCGCTTTATTTAAGTTCATATTTTACAATGACAGTTGGATTTTCATAAGTGAAATAATAGTAAATATAATAATAGTTAATTGTGTTAATTTCGAATGCATAGCATTTTATTTTGTAATTCACTTGCAATGTTTTCGGTGTACGCGCACATTTAATCACTTTATTTTGAAGTGTGACAGTTGGTGTGTGTGTGACAGTTGGTTTTTAACTACCGGTCTTACGGTCAGGATAATAAGCTTGGAGCCACACAGTTTTTTGACCTCTCAATTTCTCTCTCGTTCTCGTACCTCTAATTAGAACCTCATTGTGGAAAAGGATTGTTTTATGTATTTTGCGTTGGACAAGTAAACCCTTTAAAACATCACGTCGTGGTCCGGTGGATTATTATCGTGGATATTGGATGAGGTATGCGTCGAAGGGAAAACGGAGCGTCAAGCTGAAGCTTCACATTAGAAATATTATTGATTCTACATTAGTCAAAAAACTAGCTCTTCATACGGAATAATGGATCTTGGAACGGCCTGACTGAGAAAGGATATTGGACAAAGGAAACGCGGCGCTGAGAGCTCGGTGTTTTACGGAAGAAAATAAAATCCAAGAAGATCCCTTTCGACGGTCCAACCGTCAAAAACCAACTGTACGTTTTTGCTCCTTTAATTAAGATAGCGCACGATGACGGCACGGACGCTCCCCACGCGCGCGTGTGTATGAGCTACTCGCCCCGACATCAGTCTGCGGACGTCCAAATAAGGAACGGCTTTTAATGCAAGGCTTATTCAGAGGCGCTTGAACATTATCAACCTACTACTTGTAAAAAATAATAATACCGACACTTGCAATGGATGAACAGGAACTTAAAAAACGACCTGTAAATAGGACTGAGAAGGCTTTGGAAGAAAATAAAGTTAAAGCAGTAAATGCACGAAGGCACAAGCTGTCACAGCTCACTAGCATGAAGAATCAAATCCGGCAATTAATGGAAGATGATGCAAATGTCGACACTGTTAAAAATAAATTGCGCGTTGATTTTAATCATCTGCATCAAGATTTTTGCAACCAAAATTCTTATTTGAAACAACTCATGGCTGAGGATGAGTTTCTGGATGATCAAAAGACTTGGTTTGATCCTAAAAATGAAGCTAATAACACCTTCTTCTGGGAAAGTGAGGAATGGATGAAGGACGTTATGAAACGCTCTGAGCAGGCTGTAGAGTGTGTCATGCAAGACATGCAATCTGATATTAGATCTAGATCATCAAACCGCTCGACCACTAAACGCAGACAAATTGGAACTGGATCCCAATGTGGAAGCGTCTCATCCTCATCTTCCACAATCAGGATAAAGGCCGAAATGGAACGTGCATCATTGTTGGCAAAGGCTGCAGCTTTAACAGACAAGTTGGCATTAGAAAAGGAAGAAGCGGTTTGGCGTGCGGAAAAAAGATGCAGGGAAGCAGAAGAAAAGTGTCGAGAGGCTGAGTTTGAGGCTGCTATGAAGGCTAGAAAGGAAATGCATGAAATGCAGACAGCGCTCGCTGAATCAGATGCAAAAATCGAAGTTTTGCAAAAATATGAAAACACACAAGTGGAAATGAGCAGCGCTGAAATTGAACAAAAAGGAGAAACTAATGTGAAAACCAGCTTTCAACCACCATTGCAGTTGGTCTCATCACCACCCAAGGTTAAGCACAACATTCTGCCTGCACCACTGGAAAATGCCCCGCCTTCGCCGAACATGGATTGCAACAACGAACGTGTTTTCGATGGCTTCTGCAAAGCCATGTCTCAGCAAGCCAATGTCACAGAATACCTTGTGAAGAATCACAAAGCAGCTTTACTCCCCGATCTCACCATTTCAACATTCCAGGGTGACCCGCTTGAGTATAACACCTTGGCACAATGGCAGATATTAGCTACATGGAAGACTTGGACAACACAGCTAACATAAAAGCACTGGCCAACAAGCTTCCATACAGGCTCAAGGAAGCATGGAGAAAGTCTGCCTGCGACCTACAAGAAAAAACAAAGAAACGAGTCAAGTTTAAGGATTTTGTAGACTTTGTCAACAAGCAGGTTAGATATATATTACACCCGCTTTACGGAAACATTCAAGACCCCAACGCAGGCACGAGAAACCCAGTGCGACAGAAGCCAAACCCACAATATACAGAGACACTCAAACCAAGGAAGGTGTTTACAACAACAGTTGTTTCCCCAGAAACCCGAAGAGAAGAGATGGAGAACGACAAACAAGCGACACCAAATGCCCAAATCGTTTCAGTGAACTCCTATGGCAAGCCTTGTCTTTATTGCAAAGAAGAGCAACACAGTCTAACAGTCTGCAGAAAATTAAAGAGCAAGCCACACAAGGAGAAGATTGACTTTTTGAGAAGCAAAGGTTTGTGTTTTGCGTGTTTGAAACATGGTCACATGAGCAGCGGCTGTAAGGAGAAGGCTCAATGCCGAGAATGCTCCCGACCGCATCCTACCCTGCTGCACATGAACGCTAAATCCTCCAGAGACGAAACAACGAAGGAAAGCTGCGATCAACAATCCATATCAAGCGCCCTTGTACAGATGACGGAAACTTTTGGTGTCACAGGGGCCGGTAAGGAAGATTGCTTTCTCTCAATCATTCCGGTGTACGTTAAGGCACAAAAGGGATCCAAGGCAGTGGCGACCTACGCGTTTATGGATCCAGGTAGCTCAGCGACCTTTGCTACAGAGTCACTGATTAACCAACTGAACATGAGTGGACGCAATACAAGCATCTCATTGAGAACAATGGGTAACGAATCTATCGTCAACACCCGCATCGTAACCGGACTGGAAATCAGTAGCCTGGATTGCAACCAGTTTATTGAGCTTGCTGAGGTCTTCTCACAAAAAACCATCCCTGTAACCAAGGATAATATTCCCCGCCAAGAGGACGTTAACTGTTGGCCCTACCTTAAAGAGGTGAATCTCCCAACTATTCAAGCAGAGGTTGGGTTACTCATCGGAGCTAACGTTCCCAAGGCAATGGAGCCGTTACAGGTGATCAGCAGTGTGGGTGATGGACCATACGCCGTCAGGACAGTATTAGGCTGGACGGTAAACGGACCACTCAGAGGTGGAAGTGATGACACAGAAGCAAACAAAGTGACAGAAATCACAGCAAATCGCATCTCCGTAGCTAAGCTAGAACAGCTTTGGCAGCTGCAGTTCAAGCAGGACTTTCCTGATGCAGGACAAGACGAAGACATCGAAATGTCCAAGGACGATCACCAGTTTATCAACATGGTGTCAGAATCTTCAAAACTTGTGGATGGTCATTACAGCGTCTGTCTTCCAGTGAGGAGCAAGTCCCTGTGCATGCCCAACAACAGAGCGGTCGCGGAGCAACGGGCTTTGAACCTAAAGAAAAGATTCTCTCGAGATGTCAAGTTTTATAAGGAATATGTTGCATTCATGGATGACATTCTCAAGAGGGGCTATGCAGTGAAACTCAACGGTGCCGAGCATAAGCCAACGGAAGGAAGAACCTGGTACCTGCCTCATCACGGAGTCAGACATCCAGTCAAACAAAAGCTACGTGTTGTCTTCGACTGCGGTGCAAGCTTTCAGGGAACATCGCTGAACCAGCAACTCCTGCAGGGACCAGACCTAACGAGCTCGCTACTGGGGGTCCTTACGAGGTTTCGACAAGAGAATGTGGCTGTTATGGCTGATGTGGAGGCCATGTTCCACCAGATCAGAGTCAGCAATGAAGACACGGATCTCTTCAGGTTCCTCTGGTGGCCCGATGGGAACTACGAGCAAGAGCTGTTTGAACACAAGATGTTGGTCCACATCTTCGGTGCAACATCGTCGCCAAGTGTTGCTAACTTCGCACTGCAGAAATGTGCTACAGATTTTGAGGATGACTTCGGTCACGAAACTGCCAAAACAGTCAAGAGAAATTTCTACGTAGACGACTGTCTTAAGTCAACAACTGATGAAGATACGGCAATTAAGCTTTGTGCCGACCTGAGGAGCATGCTGGCAAGAGGTGGATTTCGACTGACGAAATGGTCGAGCAACAGCCGTAAGTTTCTCAGTTCAATTCCCGAAGAAGAAAAGGCAAAGGGTTTTCAGGATCTGGACTTTGATGAAGATAACCTTCCAATGGAGAGAGCATTGGGAATCCAGTGGTGTGCCGAATCAGATCAGTTCAAGTTCAAGATAAACCTCAAAGATCGACCACACACTAGGAGAGGCCTGCTTTCCCTCGTCAGTTCCATCTTTGATCCGCTTGGCTTTGTCGCTCCAGTGATACTGCCCGCCAAGAAGATCCTTCAGGAATTATGCAGGCAGAAGTTTGGCTGGGATGAAGATCTGCCAGACGAAGTCATCAAGAGCTGTAAAAGATGGATCTCAAGTTTGCAACAGCTCGAGAATTTTGGAGTTGACAGATGCATTAAAACTAAGCAGCTTGGTCCACCTGTCTTCGCACAGCTGCATCACTTCGCGGATGCAAGTGAGGATGCTTATGGAACAACAAGCTATCTCCTACTGCGTACTGCATCTGGAGAAGCTCAATCCACCCTGATGATGGCAAAGGCCAGGGTCGCACCTTTAAAGTCTCCAACCATACCAAGAATGGAGCTAACTGCAGCTACAGTTGCAGTCAAGATGGACAAGATTCTGAAAAAAGAGCTTGAACTGGAACTTCATGAATCAATCTTTTGGACAGATAGCACGGCCGTGCTTAAATACTTGAACAGCGAGCGTACAAGATTCAAGACCTTCGTTGCAAACAGAATATCAGAAATCCTGGAGCACTCACAGACTTCACAGTGGAGATACGTCAATACCACTCTGAATCCCGCTGACCATGTCTCAAGAGGACAGACTGCTGAAGCATTTTTGAAGTTGGGATGCTGGCTTTCAGGACCAGATTTCTTGCTCCATACAGAAGATCAGTGGCCAAATAATCCAGATCCTGGAATGGTTGATATCGACGACTCTGAGGTCAAAAGAGTAGCTCAAGTGCACGTCATTCAGGTGCAAGACTCAACAGATCCAGTGGACCAGTTGATGAGCCACTTCTCATCCTGGACAAAGCTCAAACGTGCTGTTGCCTGGCTTCTGAAGCTGAAAGGGTTGCTTAAAGAGCTGAAAGCAAAGAGAAAGGAACCTAACACATTATGTGGAGAAAGCAAAGTGGAGCAGTTCAAGAAGGCTTACAAAGGAACAAACCTTACATGTGACGATTTGTTAGAAGCTGAAACAGAAATCCTTAAGTACTGTCAGAAGCAAAGATTTGAGGACGACTTGACAATGCTGAAGGAACATCACAGAGTGAAGAAAGGTAGCTCACTTTATAAGCTGAATCCAGTTCTTCAAGAAGGAGTCATGAGGGTTGGAGGAAGGTTGAGCAGAGCGGCGATGCCAGATCATTCTAAACAGCCAGCCATCCTGCCAAAGCATTCACACATCACAAGGCTTGTGTTGAGACACATTCATGACATTACAGCTCACGCCGGAAGGAACCACATGTTGGCCCAACTACGTCAACGGTTCTGGATACCTGGAGCTAATGGAGCCATCAGAACTTTCCTGTCCAAGTGCGTAATCTGTAAGAAGTTACATGGATCAGCTGGAAAACAACTCATGGCAGATCTACCAACATGCAGAGTTCTGCCTGATGAGCCTCCATTCACACGAGTTGGCGTTGATTATTTCGGCCCGTTCCTGGTGAAGAGAGGTAGGGTGCAAGTAAAGAAGTACGGTGTCATCTTTACCTGTCTCGCCATACGAGCTGTGCATCTAGAAGTTGCCACTTCTCTTGACACTGATGCATGCCTCAACGCAATTAGGAGGTTCATTGCCAGAAGAGGACAAGTCAGAGAGATGTACTCGGATAACGGAACCAACTTTCGGTCGGCTGACAGTGAGTTGAAGAAATCAATCAAAGAATGGAATACCAGCCAGATCGTAAACAAAATGCAACACCAAGGTGTTCAGTGGCACTTCAATCCTCCAGCAGGGTCGCACCATGGAGGAAGCTGGGAGCGGTTGATCCGTTCAGTGAGAAAGATTCTGAACGTCACCGTGAAGGAACAACTTTTGGATGAAGAAGGTCTCCATACGTTGCTGTGTGAGGCTGAGGCTGTCATAAACAGCAGGCCCATCACAAAGCCATCTTCAGACCTCAACGATTTAGAGGCCTTAACACCCAATCACCTGTTGTTACTCAAGGTCAAGCCCGAGTTACCTCCAGGAGTATTCAACAAGGACGATCAATATGCTAACCGCAGATGGAGACAGGTCCAGTATCTTTCGGACGTCTTCTGGAAACGTTGGTGCAAGGAGTACCTGACACAGCTTCAAGAACGCCAACGGTGGTCCACTCCTGGAAGAAACTTCTGCGTCGGCGATGTGGTGCTGATTGTGGACGACACATCTCCCAGAAATTCATGGACTCTTGGGAGGATCCTGGAGACTTTTCCGGACAAGAAAGGCTTTGTCCGTCAGGTTAAAGTCAAGACCAAGACCAATGAGCTTTGTCGCCCGATAACAAAGCTATGTTTGCTCCAAGAGTCGGATGACAATAATGGACTGTTCTAAAGACTGTTCTGAAGTCAAGTCCTCATGCCATGGAGTGAAGAACAAGATGATATCCTTTGATGTTCGTGTTCAATATAATATGTATCATACCATGCAGGCTCCTTTAATTTAATCTGAGTTATTTGGGTAATTGTTTCAAAGAGATTGATAACAATTAGGGGCCGGTAATGTAGGCGCCTAAATGCCTATTCGCTTTATTTAAGTTCATATTTTACAATGACAGTTGGATTTTCATAAGTGAAATAATAGTAAATATAATAATAGTTAATTGTGTTAATTTCGAATGCATAGCATTTTATTTTGTAATTCACTTGCAATGTTTTCGGTGTACGCGCACATTTAATCACTTTATTTTGAAGTGTGACAGTTGGTGTGTGTGTGACAGTTGGTTTTTAACTACCGGTCTTACGGTCAGGATAATAAGCTTGGAGCCACACAGTTTTTTGACCTCTCAATTTCTCTCTCGTTCTCGTACCTCTAATTAGAACCTCATTGTGGAAAAGGATTGTTTTATGTATTTTGCGTTGGACAAGTAAACCCTTTAAAACATCACGTCGTGGTCCGGTGGATTATTATCGTGGATATTGGATGAGGTATGCGTCGAAGGGAAAACGGAGCGTCAAGCTGAAGCTTCACATTAGAAATATTATTGATTCTACAGTGGGCAACCAGAATGTTACGAGGCATAGACTTGGACGTGGTCGGCTCCACAATAACTGCGCTACCCGGCGACATCGGAACATTTTTGGGTAACCTCCCCCAAACCAAATGCTCGGTCCTAGCCAATAACGTGACTGCCTGTCCCAACTTTAAGGTCCCCATTTTCTCCGGAGCATTCCCACCCCTCCAACGACAAGAGCTAGTCAGTAGGTCGAGGAACTGCTCACACTGCTTGGGTACACCGCCTTGGGACACCATGCGCCAGTAGTCATCGGTCGACTTCAGCTGGTGGGTAAGGTACCGGATAACGTTCGATCCGGTTATCAACTCGTCACGCTGGCCTGGTACTACAAGAATGGGCACTATGCAGTTTACACCATAGAGTTCCATCTCTACCTCATACATGCGCTTCGCCGTAGCCTTTACTCCCCCACAGCCTACCAGCACTACCTCCTCTTTCATTGCAGTCTCCGCGGGCAGCAACTCGTTGACCAACATCTGCTGTTCCACTTGCTCACTGAGAGTACACGCCATGGAACCTGAGTCTAGCATACCCTTGACCTGATATTGGTTGATCCTGACTGGGGTATAAAACAGCTCATCATAAGGCCCAATCCTCTGTGTGTTCTGTGCGATAATGTGTGCACCCGCCGGAGCCCCGGCGCATGCCTCCAGGTAGTGCTGTCTAATATCATTGATGGGGTTCTCGTTGACACCACCCGCACCTGTACCCCCGAGGCACGGGCCTACTAGTTTAACTCAGCCGAGTCATGTTGAGGCAAGGTATTCTGACCGCGGCGAGGGGGACGGTTTGGGCAGTTTCGAATCAGGTGGTTTGGCTGAAAACACGACAAGCACAAGCGTTCTTTCCTGCAGTGCTCGGTGGAGGTATGCTCAGCGGACTGGCAGACTTTACATAACTGAGCCTGCATCTGATATGGGGCACCAGGTCCATGTGTCTGTGTGTTTATGGGCCTGTTGGTTTCTTGTTTGTTTTGAGAAAGAACTCGGTCTAAAATGTTGACCAGCATTTCCATACAGCCCTCATGACATCTCGACTTTTCCATCACCCCACTTTCCTTTTTCCATGTTGCCGTTCCTGTCCTGCTGAGCATCCGAGCCATTGAACGCTGGTGCTTGGGTGTGAATCCCCACATGCCTAGTGTGTGGGGTCCCCATCTCAATGTGATGGCGGTCGAGGTGCTCTTGTATTTCACCGGCTGTCCATTGCTGGGGCGCTTTGAATTTATACACGGCGGAGAGCGCAGGGTCTGGGCAGTATTTAACAAACATCATTGGCAACTCCTGACATGGGTCGTGAGTACGTCGGCCCGATCGCTCAAGAGCCTCCGCGGCAGCATCAGCTGCTTTGTTCAACCTCAACCAGTAAGCCATTGGAGTTTCGCCGGCAACCGGAATTGTGTTGTAAAAATCGGCCATAGGCATAGCAGATGATGAGTACCCACCGAAATGTCGCTTAAGCACATCAAAAATTAGCTTTGGGTCGCTTTGTGTTGTTAACCCCACGCTGCTCCGCAGGGTTATTTTTACAACGTCTCTAGCTTTACCCATCAACCTGCACATTACTTCATTGTGCTGCTCGGACAGGGGCACTGCTCGTCTCTGGAGATATACCTCCATCATCTCCTGCCAATCATCAACTGTGAATTTATCTGACCCATCTCCCCGGAACACGGGTGGTTCTTTCACATCCGCCTGCATGACCAACCGAGCACCAGTCAGGTTAACATAGGTGGGCTCACCGGCTGTTTGGTCCGCCCCATATTGTACCCGGGAGCCACTAGCTCCTCCCACCCCCGCACCGCTCCACTGGTCTCTGATTTCCTGGCCTACTTGCTGCGCAATATTTGAAATCAACACACCCATGGCCGGGTTCCCCTGCGTTGGGAACACATGACAATGTTGGTGGATTGCTGATTGGCAACTGGCCTCTTGCGCGCGTTGAACAAAAAGCTGGTGTCCCAACATCACATGTAGACATGCCCCTACGACCCTGAGGAGCCCCACCACTCTCATCGAGCTCTCTGTCCCAGCCGAGATCACTTGAGCTACCGTTACCGTCCATGTCAATGAAAACACTCATTTGGATATATTCCACCAAGATCGATGATAATAATAAAATAAATAAACCATGTGAAAAACTGAATTTACATAAAATAGATTATTCTTAAATCAGTATTTGAAATTGTCCACGCATCACAACAATGTTTCCTGAATGTTACCACACCTGGAGATCAAACAAAATTATATATAGTATCCCTTTAAGAGTCCTACTTCTTATCTGCGTTGTGTTTTTTTTCTTCTATTGTACAACCTCCTGTGACCGAATGGCGTCAGTCCACCACTCTTGCGATGATGATGCTGAAGAGCAGCGACGATCCGGGTCACGGCACCACTGTAACAGGCCTCATTCAAGCAGCCTCCATTAGGTGACGACGGAGAAGTAGGACACAGGGTTGATCTCCACACGAACACTTTTATTTAGTAGTGACCCACCAATTATTCGGTTGACGTCAGACCACCGCAAGCATTTATAATATAAACGTTTACAAAATCTCAATAAAAAACACAGAAATAAAACATACAAAGAAACCCCTAATGGGAAATGTACATACAGTGACCCACCTGTGTCACACAGAAACAGTAGGGGGCGCAACCGCCGTCAGATTAGCTTGTGGAAACCTGAACACAACGTGGTCGGATGAAATATATCAACGGGCATCCCACACATCAGCTGACACTACCCCCCACCCTCGCAATGTACATTGTCATCCATCGTATAAAACACATTTCAATGACAGTATGGCGGCAATATGTACAATTAAACAGAATAATATCAACATATGAAACAGGAGCCACGAGGAGCGCGACTTACCAATTATTCGGTTGACGTCAGACAACCGGACGTTGCGTCAACCGGCGTTACAGACACAGAGCGAAGTTCGAAGACTTTTCAAAATAAAAACACAAACACCACAACGGGTGATACAATAAAACTAAACCAATAAATGAATTGGGGCGGAATCTATAACACAACATACAACACTTGTTACACATATAAAATGTTTATACAACAGCTACTGCCTTGACAGATGAATTAATTATTTAAGTGTAGGCCTATAGCCAAAGGCTTTAAGCTATAGCGCATAATGTCCACATAAATTATATGGTAGGCAGCATTATTAGAGAAAAGGGGTTTATTTATCAAGTACAGAAAATAGTCCCACCATACACGCACACATTTTTCATTCACTACACACTCACGCTTTCAAATTTCATTCACTCAAAGAGGCTACTGAACTTATGTTTCACACAGAACATGAACACTTATGTTTCACATAGAACGTGAACACAAAACATTACGTAATTAATTCAAATAGGCTAACACTAAAACAAATAAGGCCAGTAGGCCTAATAGAACGAATATCGGGTGACAAGATCATTAAAATGGCTCACAATCCCGCATCAGCTGTTTGATGTCGCGCATCAAAATAGCACTTTGCCCCTGTGGAAGGGTTCGCATAAAGGGTTCGCATAATTATGTGCCAGATCGTGTGGTAGGTGGCGGTATGAAAACAGGAAATGTGATACTCCAGACAGGAAGTAGTAACCAGACGAGCAGACCAATCACAGCCTTGCAGGCTGCGCGGCTCGCGTAAAAGCTTACGTAAAAAATGACGCAAGTCTAGAAAAATCGCCCGACGCACGCAAGACGTGAGAAGTCGCGCAAGGGGTGCGCAAGGGCGCGCAAGGGCCTCTTGCGCTTGCGCTTACGCTTACGTAACTGAGCATAAATCGGCGACGGGCCCCTCCCAAATTGTTTTACCTTCCGTCAAGGCGACGCAGCAGCAAGGGCTGTGATTGGTCCGCTTACTAAAACCCGACGCGGAACCATAAAGGTTCACGACTGCGTTGAAGCGTCTGCGGGGTCATTGCGTTGAAAAGCAATTTGCTCAATGCCAAGTTAACAAACCAGTTTTCAAATCTTCCCATGGCTTTACAATTAAGAGCAAACAAGAGGAAAGACAGACCGATAGACTTATCCATTCAACTCCTTTGTATTGTTCCCTAGGGGACAGTTGTCTTTTTAATAAATCCAATCTCTAGATCTGTTCCTATGCTACCTTCGTAAGGAGCTGTCTTTCTTCCTGCAGGCTTGGTACCGGTGTTAATGTGCGTAACAATAATCTTGAGTATCTGCTTGTGTAATCCTGTTTTACAGCTATGGAGTATATTGTATCATGTATCATGTGTATATCAGTTCCCCTGCAGCAAATCTTATGCATGCAAATACAAGACAACAATAGCAAAGGATTGAGGAGGCGTCAAGTTAGTATATATTCAGATTTAATAAGGATGATTTGATGGTACACGGTCATTCAATAAATCTGGTTGTACAAGTCAGGCTTTTTTCAGAATGAACAAGAAAAGAACATCTTTAAACCACTGTTTGCAAACCATAAAGGAAAACCCATTATGACTAGGAAGGGGAATAGAAAAGTGTAAACCCTCCGCAACTAATCCCAGAGTGTTCTCCATGGCTACCTTTGGTAACACCCTATCCCAACAAAACAAAATGGGAGGCAGCAAGGGCCGCTGCCAGTGCCGTAACATGTGCGGGGAGTTTAAAAGCTGTTGCGATAGGCAACCCAATGTCCAAAACCACACATAATCTAAACCTTCTTCCTTTACTTTGGATTCTGCCATTTTGTTATGCTGGGGTTTTCGCAAGCCATCGTTTGAGCTTCAGGATATTTCTGCGGTGAAACTACAAAACGCTTCTTTTGTCTATACGACAGAAGATCCAGAAGATGGACTCTTGGGGAGAGGGGGGAGGGGGGGGGGGCTTCCAGTTTGCTAGGGTAACAGGGTGCAGTGTGACCGTCGGTAGGGGGGGACAGCGAAGGAAAGGAAGGGGGTGGAGTGGAGACACGATAGAGGGGAGAGGAAGTGACACGGAACACCGAGCTGAACCCAGAGGAGGGCACGCCTAGTAGTTCCTAGAGGAGCGCACGGAGCTGCTGCTGCTGTAGCTGACACCGCCTCCTCCGCTCAAGCTTGATCCTCCGCCGAAGCCGCCTCCGCCCCCTCCGATCATGCTTCCTCCGCTGAAGCCTCCTCCACCGCCTCCACCGGAGCTATAGCTGGACTTCATGGAGTATCCGCCGCCTCCGCCGCCGCCGCCGCCGCCGCCGCCGCCACCGTATCCCATTCCTACACGTGGATTGAGGGGGAAGGTCAACGGTCAATGATTTGCACATCCACCTCATCATGGTTCATAAGAATACGAGACAAGTCTTAAGGACATCATCAAGGAGCGAAGAGGGCCATCGATGAAGAGGGCGCTTACCGAAGCCGCCGCCGCCGCCGCCGCCGCCGCCGGAGCTGGAGCTGCTTATGGAGCTCGAGATATGGGCAGTCGATGTGCCAGAGCCAATCCTGTGAAGAAGTGGCCCAAGATGAGTATTTCGCTTGTTTCCAATACCACCGCTAATACAGAGCTTATTCTCCAACTGTCGTCTTACCTGCTCTCCTCTCCCTCCAGCAGCTTCCTGTAGGTGGCGATTTCAATGTCCAGGGCCAGTTTGACGTTCATGAGCTCCTGGTACTCGCGCACCTGGCGGGCCATGTCCTGCTTGGCTCTCTGCAGGGCCTCCTCCAGTTCCCTGATGCGGAGCTTGGCGTCTTTTACCGCCAGCTCACCGCGCTCCTCTGCCTCTGCGATCTGGGCCTCCAATGCGGAACGCTGAAAGGAGGAAGGAAAGATCAGCGAAACAGCAGTGATAATTGAGTTGTCTAAGGAGCCCGTGTGAGCCCAAGGTCTCTATAAACTGCATCAGCAATGGTCCTGTAACCATGCGACACTCACCTGAGACTTGACGTTCTCGATCTCGTTCTGCAGGCGGCTGATCATGCGGTTGATCTCGGCGATCTCGCTCTTGGTGTTGCGGACGTTCTCGCCGTACTGGCCAGCCGAAGTCTGCATCTCCTCGAACTAAGAGAGACGGTTGGAAAGGACACGTTGTTCGTCAGTTATCCTTGCACATTTAAGGTCTTCCGACTTCTGGGTTTCTCCATTACTCCGTTCCACCGCTCACCTTCTGCTTGTACCAGCCCTCGGCCTCGCCACGGGTGCGGTTGGCGATTTCCTCGTACTGGGCGCGCACTTCAGCCACGATGGAGTCCATGTCCAGACCACGGCTGTTGTCCATCTCGACGATGACCGACGTGTCCTTGATCTGTCCCTGGAGCTCACGCAGCTCCTGGATGAGTAGAAGGGAGAATGCGTATGTAATATGTGTATGTAATACTATTGGCTATTGACCCTTTGAACTACAGTTCACAGGGTAGCCAGACATAACACGGGAGGAAGGTCAAATGCCACAGAGCCTTCCCTTACCGCTTCGTAAACTGCTCTGAGGAAGTTGATTTCATCTTGAAGGGCATCAACTCTAGCTTCCAGCTCAATCTTGTTCATGTAAGCGCCATCCACATCCTACAAGGTGAGGAGAAAACATTGCACGGCTGTGAGATTCGCTCTTTTGTCCACTGGCTTTAAGGGTACCCAGACCAATGCAGCCACTGGACCAACTTAACCCGATAAGGGTTACCAAAGTTGACTCACCTTCTTGAGCAGCACAAACTCGTTCTCCACGGATGCACGTTTGTTGATTTCATCCTCATATCTAAAAGGGAAATAAGAGGCAGAAATATAATAGGTAAGTACTCACTCACTAACCATACCACCACTTTGTAGTTTTCATGTTTTGCATGTTTCCCAGGATGCATTTCGTTTTGTTGTCCGTTTAGCCAACTCACTTGTTCTTGAAGTCCTCTACCAGACCCTGCATGTTCCTGAGCTCTCCCTCCAGCTTCATCTTCTCGTTGCCCAGGCCATCGAGCTGTCTGCGAAGGTTGGCGATGTAGGCCTCGAACATGGCGTCGATGTTGGAGCGGGAGGTGGTCTGCTCCTGCAGCAGGCTCCACTTGGTCTCCAGCATCTTGTTCTGCTGCTCCAGGAAGCGCACCTGGACGGGGGGGAAGAGACGAAGACAAGGCCGTTTAGATCCGTTGTGGATAAAAGTGAGGCATTGTGTCACATTGTAAAAAGCCCAAAAAAGTTTAGATGAAATAAAATAAAAATAAGTGTGACCATGTAGTACCTGCGCAGTAACAACCCATTGTTTGTATTTATCTTATTGGCATACTTTTGTGCTTTCATACTTTCCCCTATGTGCAACTTTCTCACAAAAAAGGAGGAGCATACACCCGCCGGTTTCAATTAAACCTGCAGCCCTCATACTGATTCAGCTTGCCGGCATTATTGAAAACCGTTAATTGTAGCCCTGACATCTAGAATAAAAAATCTATTCATGTTATGCATCTGGGTTCATTTAGAAAATAAGGGGAAAGTAAGAATGGACAAACAAAAGAAAGATGAGTGCTGCTACTTAACAATTGGCATCAGTCCAAATGAGCAAACCGACTAGGTGTGGCCTCTGATCAACATGTTTGAACGCCTGAACAAGCACTTTCACATGCAAGGGTGTGGCCCACTTCTTTTTTCCAAATGATCGCTAACTTTTACTTTTCTCCGTTGCACAACATTACTCGAGCCCTTGAAAACAGGGCTCTAGTAAGTTAAAAGGATGGGGTCTATTAAAGGCCAATCTATAAGTGGTAATATTTAAACTCAACAACTGGTAGAAAAACAACAAGCAACAAGTCACTAGGGAGTTGGGGGCGTGCGTGGGCACTGTAAGAGGTGGTCTGTTTGTTAGATTTCATTGCCCCTGTGAGTTAATCTTTAAAGAGAATGGATGAAAACCTGAAACCCTCACGCCCCCCCCCCCCTCCCCTCCCCTCCCCACACACACTGAGCATCGGAGATAACCGTCACTGGATATGGCTAGGCTAGAGTTTCTACCTGATCCCCTCTGCTCTGTCCCCTCCTCCCACTCTCTCCTCTGACTCAGCCAACCAACCAGAAACAGTCAGCCTTCCAGTTTTGGTGTAGTGCTTATTTTCCTGAAAACACCTTCTGTGATGCTTGCATGTGTGTGTGTGTGTGTGTGTGTGTGTGTGTGTGTGTGTGTGTGTGTGTGTGTGTGTGTGTGTGTGTGTGAGCTCTTCGTCAAATGTGTAGGATCCACTCTATCACAATGTCATTATTGGTTTTTAAATGGCTCACTTCAGGTAGAGCCTTGTGAGCAAGGTGCGCAATATCAGGTTGCTGTATAATATATAATGAGCTCTGGGGTCTAAGAGAGAGAGAGAGAGGGAAGGAGAGAGAGCGATAGAGAGAGAGGGAGAGAAAGAAAGAGAGAGATTTTTTCAGGCTACACACACCTGCGTGTCTAGCCGATAAAATGTACGCATCGGCTGGAGAAGCTGAACCCCGCCTGGCGGCTGTCTCTCACCTTGTCGATGAAGGAGGCGAAGCGGTTGTTGAGGCCCTTGATCTGCTCTTTCTCCTGGGTGCGGACGGTCTGGATGTTGGGGTCGATGTCAACGCTCATGGGGGCCAGCAGGCTCTGGTTGGAGGTGACGGCGACGATTCCGCCACACATTCCGCCGCCCATTCCACCGCCACCCATTCCCATTCCCATTCCACCATACATGCCCATGCCGCCACCGCCGCCGCCGCCGCCGAAGCCGCCGCCGCCGCCGAAGCCGCCGCCGCCGCCGAAGCCGCCGCCGCCGCCGCCGCTGGACATTAGGAAACTGCCACCGCCACCGCCACCCATCATGCTACCCGAACTGAAGCCTCCCGATCTTGCGCCATAGCTGCTGGATGCCGACCTCCTCATGCCTCCACCTCCTCCCATAGATTGGGAGGAAAAACTGCTTCTGGCACCCCCACCGCCGCCAGAGCTGAAGCCGAAGCTGCTGCCGCCGCCGCCGCCGCCGCCGCCAGCCTTTGAGCTGGAGGTAAAGGATCTTCTGCTTGATGACACCTGCATCCTGGATGCTTGTGTTTCCTCTGACCGGAGAGTGGAGGAGAGAAAGGACGGAGGCAGGTAGGAGTAATGGAGCTCACAGAGAGGAGAGTCAAGTTCCTCTAAGTGCCTTCTCTATGGCCGCCGCTGACTATTTATGCTCTGGGGAGGGGGAGGAGTCTGCCGCCGATGTGCCCGCCCCTCACCTCTCCTGCTCCACGCCCACACCCATCCCAGCCTGAACCACCAGGCCCTGAGGGCGCTCTCCCTCCTGCATGGAGGCCTGCTGCTGCAGCCCAGCCCGTCCGACAGGTAGGAGCAGGCCACACCCAGACGCTCCTCACAAATGACAAATGGTAGAAGGGCCTCAGGGGGGTTGCGAGCAGATTCTTGGCAGAGGATCCTCACCCGTGAACCGCCAACGCCCCCCAGAGAGGAGCGACATCGCAGTAAAGGGGCAAAGAACCCTGCCCTACAAAGGCCCGCTGATCCCGATGTGAGAGGGGTGCAAGGGGGGGGGGTTCAGAGCCTCAGAAACAACAGAGGATAAGGTTGAATTGACAATTCGCTGGACGCATAGTTCGATAGATGCAGGGGATGTCCACATCGTTCGGGAATACTCTAGCACGCAAAAGTTGTCATTCAGAAATACCATGGTTGCAAAGTTCTCTCGTGATGTTGGCGTTCATTGATGCTGGGTACAGTATCTCAATCCCAGTAGAGATACTCAACAAATAAAATGAAATAAGAATAGAGTAAAAAACTCACAACGGCAGCTTGGGGCAGACAGAGTAAAAGACAGTTTCGACAGAAAACTTTGTTAACATGTCAGCAAGTTGGGGAATTTGAAACCAATTTTGCGAGCATCTTAATAGATTTATAAACAGGCATAGACCTGCATATACCTAATAAGGTATAATTTGGTTGAAATGTAAGAATAAATAGAATGCACTGCATGGTCATTTGTCAGGTCATTAAGGAGAGATATCGGGGTAAAGGGTTGATTATGGTCCCACGCTCATGCAACGCAAGGAGGTTACGGACCTCTTACGTCCCTGTGGACGCTCCTTGCGTCCACCGAAGGGGCCTGACGGGCTCCTCCCAAATTGTTTTACCTTCCGTCAAGGCGACCCAGCAGCAAGGGCTGTGATTGGTCCGCTCACTAAAACCCGACGCGGAACCATAAAGGTTCACGACTGCGTTGAAGCGTCTGCGGGGTCATTGCGTTGCGTGAACGTGCGACCATAATCAGCCCTTAAAACAGTGATTACAGGGACAGGTCATTGAGGAGAAGGTGAGGGTTAACAGTGAGCAGAGAGGCAGATCAGTGGGTACATGTAGGGGTTACACAGTGGATACAGAGACAGGTCAGTAAGCACAAGTAGGGGTAAGACAGAGAGGTCATTCAGCCGATTGACTTAATGCATAGACAGGGTGTGTTAATTAGACAGGGTGTGTTAATAATCCCCAGAGTAAACACGAAACATGGGAAAGCAGGATTTAGTTACTATGCAACAAATAGCTGGAATAAACTCCCTGAAGATTTAAGACTTGCCCCAACTCTGAGTACCTTTAAAACAAGACTGAAGACTAAATGTTTGCTTTAGCTTTCTGCTAAATCTTAAATACATTGCACTTTCTAAAAAGCTTTTTTAACTTTGCCTTTATTTTCTATTTTAATACTAAAATGCCTTTGTAACTTTCTATTTTACTCATTTCTTTGCATATGTTTTCTTTTACTTATCTATTAGATTATTTTATTGTATGACAATGTTTACATGTGAAGCACTTTGAGTGTGCCTTGTGTATGAAAAGTGCTACATAAATAAAGTTGCCCTGCCTTGCCTTGCCTTAATCCTTGCTTTTGCCTTGATTTGCCTGGCAATTTGCAACTCTTTGCTATTTTCTTTTATGCAATGTCTCCCCAAAGGCCATGCATAGCAGCCATCCATCCACGTAAGGCTGAATGCCGCCTATGCTTTCCTTGTCAAGGTTTCCCTCACAGTCCTGTTGGGTTCTTGGGGGCCTTTCCCCCCCCCCGTCCGTTCAAGGGCTTGCCCCTGTGCTGTGCGGTCCAACCTAGGTCTGAGCCCTTTCTAGAGGCCGATGAGTGTAAACAGGTTAGACGAATGATGATGAATGAGCAGGTATTCAGGTGGAGCCGTTCCTACTGAGCACGGGTCCATGGCTAAACTAAGGGCTTCGGTCGTAACTGCATGGACAGGGTGTGTTACAATGACTTTAAGCGGCTTTCACTCTCAACACGCCTCCAAACCAAACCAACTCACGACCAGCTCTGACGATTAATCCGGAGATCATGCTGCTCTACAAATCAGAGTTTGGCAGGCTACCTAGGTAGCATTTGGACAACTTTACTGCTGTTGGGTGGTCATGTTTCCCCCTGAAGGATCTAGAAGGTTTACCCACGCACTCACAGGTTTACGTCACGGAATGAACGCACCTTCGTGCCCGTCGGAACAGTGGAAGTCGTGGGTAAACAGAGAGAACGGCCGCAAATGAGGGGTAGCGTAGCAACCTCGGCTGTAATTGTGGTTTACTACAAACCTCACTGAGACATGTTTATTCGTATTTCTTTTTTTATGACACCAGTATTTGATCAGATGCTGAAAATGTTCATGCTGTAGCAGCCAGGAGAAGGCCTCCTACGGCACATACTTTATGCAGCTTCGTGAGGTCGCTGCTGCATGTGATGTCATGACCTGTGGCCAATAGCAAACTGCGACATCAGGGTCGGGCCAAGAATCTCTCGACCTTTAGTGGAAAGCAAAAGGGGAATTAAGTGAAGACGATTTTTCCTATGCAAATAAGTCCACCTAATTCAAGTCATGCTACACGTTTTTTCCCCCTTTCTTTCGGACGAATGCGTTGCGTAACCGGCAGTTAAAAAACCAAAAGCGCATACAGCAGGAATTAATACGGGCAGGTTTCTTGTCGCGGCCAGGGCCCCTGCTGTTCATACTTGTCGGGAAGCAATGGAAGGTTGTAGGTGAGGCTTGCCCTGCCCTTTGCAGCATATAAAACCCTCTTGCTTGTGCCGAGGGGGACAGATGGGCTTTAACCAATCAGGGAAATATGCCTACCAGGCTTTCTCCACTTCTTTGGTTTTTCCAGTAGAGTAGACTACTGCAGTAACGATACAGCAGGACTATATATATATATATATATATATCATATAAATGTATAGTATATATGATATATATTATATAGATATATATCACACATTTCCCCGAAGGGAGACATCGTGATGTAGAGTGACATTGTAGATGCAATGAAATAATGTTGGAATAGGTCTTTAGTTGCAGGGTTTTGTTCTGTCTTTCGGGAACAAACAGTGTTCCAGCTTTGCCGAACTCTTCCGATGTAGATTGCAGGGAATTCCTGCTACAAAACCACACCAGGGAGCGGTTCTGTTGCGGTTGTGGGAGACAGAAACCATGGCGGGGTTGAATTAGAAAAAGCAATGTCTTTCAATTTTAAAGATGGTTTCTGGTTTCATACCTGTGTGGCACTGAAAGGCTCTATATGGGTGAATCAATGGTGCTGGATCGGGCACAATAACGGGTGGGTCCAGGTTGATGTGTGTGTGTATGTGTATGCCCTTGTTGCGTGTTTGCATGTGTGTGTGTGTGTGCGTGTGTGTGTGTGTGTGTGTGTGTGTGTGTGTGTGTGTGTGTGTGTGTGTGTGTGTGTGTGTGTGTGTGTGTGTGTGTGTGTGTGTGTGTGTGTGCTTGTGTATGTGGTGGGGCCACTAAGACACAAGAGTGATTACAAATGTACTTTATTTTGAAATAAATGTATTTATTACG
>NC_082382.1:21429040-21458015 GCF_031168955.1 Gadus macrocephalus
CCGTCATGAGTTATGTATGATCAGGTTTCTTCTCACGCCCTAAGCATCCATACCCCTGACGTGAAGAATGTCACTTCATTAAGCATTCATGTGTTATAGTTTTGCACAAAGGTTGTGTTTTTTTTTTTATTTGACCTGTAGCATGTTGCAACATCGAGCATCTATCTTTAGCAAGTTGCATGATGCAGCATTGGAACATTAGCATGTCACATGATAAAACATTTGAGCTTTAGCATGTTGAATAAGCCTTACACCGTAAGGCAAGTGTTTTTAAGTGTCAAAAAAACACTTTTAGACATTCTCTTTGTCAGTCTTAATGGCAGGTCCGAAAACGAAGTGTTCTATGTAGTGTATTGAGACTGTGATGCTCATTCATTCATGTTCACCACCTCATTTTCATCTCATGACTATCACCGGAGTCCCATTTCAGGTCCAACATTGATTTTGCACAAAACACACAAAACCTTAAACAACAGCGATCATATTTGCGCTATATCAAAGACTGATTACAGAGCAACTGGTTTGGCCCCAACCAGAGGTCCGATTACTCAATCATCACCAAAGGTTGGGGCTGGCTGGTAGCACTGACTGGTCCCAGTACATGCTTCCTGCTGAATGTCAGCTCTCCCTCTTCGAGGTCTTACCCGTTAAAGGACAATGATTTATCGTAATAATAACAATAATAATAGTAATAATAATACATTTAATTTAGAAGCGCCTTTCAAGTCCCCCAAGGTCACCTTTGACCATTTATGTCATTTATGTCATTTATGTACCTACCATTTATGTTCACTCTCACTTTCTCAGCCTCACCTCGATGCAGCATGTCAGTGAAATATGCTACCTGCCCCAGGGAGACACACCTTCATTCTCATTCGTTCTCTCTCCCATCCTTTCTCTCCCTCCCTAATTATCTCGCTCATTGCCAAAGCCGGTCACGATCTCTCTCTCTCTCTCTCTCTCTCTCTCTCTCTCTCTCTCTCTCTCTCTCTCTCTTCTCTCTCTCTCTCTCTTTCTCTCTCCATACCTATCAGCTCTCTCTCTCTCTCTCTCTCTCTCTCTCTCTCTCTCTCTCCCTCCCTTTATCTCCCCCCCACACTCTCTCTCCCTCCCTCCCAATCTTCTCCATCCCCACTCAAGCTCTGCTGTTGCAGGCTCTCCCTGAGGTCATCCTTCATCGCTGAGCAGACCTCCATGGAACCTCCCAGGTAGCCCGTAGGCTTTAAATGATAGTAAATGCTGATCATCAACAGGGCTCCATGCACACCACACCTCTGCAGAGCGATTACCGTTAATGAGCCTGCCTCATCTGACAAGCAACCAAGAAAATTGAAAGCATCCATTTTACAATGTTCCATGAAGCAGATTTGAACATTTCTTAAGCTGTACGCAGCAAAATGTTTGGAATTGACAAAAGAGAAATGACTTGAAACGATGGATGAATCTCTAATAACGGACTATTCCCTGCAGCCCGAGGCCGGTCCCAGGCAGGGGAGGCCCGGGCGGGGGGGGGGGCCGAACCCCCCCGGAGGAGAGAGGAGTGGCGATGGAGGAGGCTTCGCTCGAGATGACCCCTGAATTCCCCCTCTGGGATCAATAAAGTGTGATGATCTTGTTTCATCTTTCAAGAAAAATCAGCTCGGTGAATGGAGATTGGCAGATGGCTGCCTGTGACATAACGTCGTTATTGGACTTCTGTGCCAAACAGACGCCCTGTTTTTTCATGTAGGCGAATCTCCCCAGCATTTTTACCTCATGTTATTTGCAATATACCTGCGCCTTAGCGAACCTCAATTGCATCCTAGCGCATGAGTCGCATTTTAGCACAAAGTCATGTTTGAACACATGGATAGCGAGAGGTCAAAGGTCGACTTAGATTCCTGAAACCAGAGCGCATCGGAACGAGGAATGTTGAAAAGACAATGAATATGTCAAGGATCCTAAGAGTGCCGTGTTCATGCAATCAAAGTGCAGGTTTAATTCTACTGCGGACTGCTATTTTAACTTCATCAAACCGCACCCTGTCTACACTGAGCCGCACACCCACGTACACATGCACAGACACGCACGGACACACACACACTTACACAGATGCATGCGCACGTGCACACACACAAACCATGAACACAAGTACATGCATACACACAAAATGTTTGCGTATTTGTGTGTGAGTTTGTGTTTGTGTCAAAAGTCAGATGTCAAATGCTGCCCATTGCAGCAAAGCTATTCGACCTTCAAAGTGGCAGAAACTAAACCCCCAAGAGGGCAATAACTCTGTACGTCAAGAACAGGCTCCGACAAGATACGAGGCCCAACAAAAAGTCTGCAGCCAATTACATTTCTTTGTGATAAACACATCTGCAGAGTTTCAGGCGAGGGGGGTTTGATATACTGGTGTCCTGCCTGAGCTTGCCTTCTCTTACGCTCAGGGTCATGGCAACGGCCCCTCCCAGGCTCAGAGCAACAGTGCAAAGGGCCGGGCTGAAGTAGCGCTGTGCGTTTGAGGCGGGGCTCCTCAGAATGACATTTGAAACAATGAGCGCATTGAGGGAGTGCTAACACTTCCTCCCCTCACCGCAGCACCTAGTCCATTCCTGCCGGTCACAGTCCCGTAACATTTAGTCACTATTGTACGTAGGGCAAATTACATACCGCAGAGGAAGAGGGATATGTCATCCCCGTTTAGGGAGAAGGTTAAGTATTTTTTCCGTTGCAACGTCAGCAACGACAAAACAGTGTGAAAACAATTGTCAGATCCTAAAAGTCAAAGTAATCCAGTTTTGCTCGGATGCAAAGGTTAAGTCTTCTTGCCGTTGCAACGACATTAAGAACCAACCCAGTGTGAAAACAATTCCCACACCCTAAAAGTCAAAGTATCCAGATTTGCTCGGAAGCTATTTGGTTAATAAAAGCACAGCTCCGAAAACGAATCCCACAGACTGTGATATACATAATTACTCAAATTTACATCTTGGGTTTAACCCCAGGGTGAGCCTTACAGAGGCGCTTTTTTATTTTGGCTCCTCGCCTTTATTAACACAGTCTAACAAAGTCAACAGCCAACACAATCATTGCTGTTTTGCTGATATTTCATATGCGCTCCATGCGAACGAGGGACGTTCTCTTCATTCAATGTTTGATGTTAAAGGTTTCATCTCTTATCACCCTACTGAGTTTATGTTTGCCATTGAGAGCACAAGCCAGAAACA
Organism: Gadus macrocephalus; assembly: GCF_031168955.1. Lineage (NCBI taxonomy): Eukaryota > Metazoa > Chordata > Actinopteri > Gadiformes > Gadidae > Gadus > Gadus macrocephalus. The sequence goes on from NC_082382.1 coordinate 21,432,250, forward strand.
CACCTTAACTATTAACGCCCCCTATGGCAAATATATTTAAAAAAGAATCTCTCCTACTCAATTAAATGTAATTCAAAAGAGCTTCATTGGCATGGGAAATAATGATTTACATTGCAGTGTAGACAATAATAATATAATAATTATAATAATAATAACTCTCTCTCTCCCATTAATTCATCCCCCTACCCCCTCTCTCTCTCTCTCTCTCTCTCTCTCTCTCTCTCTCTCTCTCTCTCTCTCTCTCTCTCTCTCTCTCTCTGTCTCTCCCTCCCCCCTTATTTCTTCATCGCCTACCCGCCTCCCTCCCTATCTCTCAATCGCTCAAAATGACATACATTGTTAATGTAGTTAGCCCAATTGTTGACCTCCATAGTGGTCTGGGTGTCTGAACCATCGCTCCCAGGCCTACATGTTAAATAACCCCAGCAGTCTGGGTGAAGGAACCATCGTAGCCTCCCAGGTAGCCGACGTGTCAAAGATCCACATAGGTCTGGATGAAGGAACCATCGTAGCCTCCCAGGTAGCCGACACCTGTGATTCCCCACATTTGATTATAGGTGTAATACTATATTAATATATTATATTATATTACCACTATATATTATAAGCGCTTTGAGTGTGAGAAAAGCGCTATATAAATTGAATCTATTATTATTATCATTATTATTATTATATTGTCATCACCTCTCGCGGACCACCTCATATGCAAACGGTAAAGAAGAGATAGATACACATGTCATGGCTGAGCAAAGAGTGCCAGCCCCCATTATATACACAATTATTACTGCATAAGGCCATCGGCAGCGGGAAACATTGGAATGGATAGGTCAGCAACGCTTCTGTGCGTTAATTGTGCAAACACAAATTAACACAAAGCATCAGCTCGAAAACATTGAAATGAGAAACATGTTTGTATGCACGAAATAATGATCAGCCATAATATTATTATTCCTGAAAATGATTCATTTTTTAATTATCAATGTAATTGTTTATATTAGTATATTTGATATTTCAAGAATAAAAGCTGACCTCCCACATTCAGTACCGTCACGTACCACAAGTGGTTCGCATTCCGCAAGTGGTGCACGTACCACAGGTTGAAAAACACTGACTACATAAAAAAAGGCCGGTGTAAAAACAAACAAACGAGAAAGGCGTCTTCAAATTAAATGAATCAATAATATTATCATTACTATTGCATGTTAAATGACCAGAGTAACATGGACGATCAAACCAGGTTCTGTTCCTATACAACCACGATATTTGTTTTTGCTTATCACCTAGATTGTAATTATTGTTTTCAGCCCCTGATGCGCCCAAAGCCGGCCTTGGAGAAGAAGGATCTCCTGAACATTCCATGCTCTTTGTTGAAGGTTTCCCCAGTTATGACCAGTTTTTTTTCTTCCATTTCGAGCAGCAGCAGGAAACACCCTTTAACCATTCACCCACTAAAGGGCAAATATAAACTGGGCGAAGACCTTTATCAGACAGTAATTATGCTTCAGATACACACAGATGCATGTCTTAACTCGATGAGCTGCTCAACTCAAAGGTAGAAGATTTTGTATGGGACAATTAACCGCTCATATTTCCCCCTTGGCCGCACCCCAAGAGAGCAATAGGAAAAGGGCACCGGTTGCCCTGCAGCACTGGAGCTTTGGGTTTCTGTGTGACAGATCCTAGCAGACAGGGGGCCCTAGACATTAGGGTTTGAGGTGCAAGGAAGGGCTGGACAGGCTTCCTATAGACACAGTAAGTCTCTCTGGGCGTACACATGAGTATGGATAAGACACAGATCATCACACACTCACCAATGTGCACACAAACACACACACACACGCACACGCACACACACACACACACACACACACACACACACACACACACACACACATTCCTGCATGCTTGCCAGTGTCCAGGGTGGAGCATAATTGTAGCATTGCTTCACCGTACAAATAAAAAATATATACAATTAATTAATTTGCATATTGTATTGTATTGTTACTTGAATTCTAAAAAGCTGAAGGCTGAAATGGTGACAGATTTAAAGGGTAATTCATCCTCAAACCTGCTTTTCCGTTTATCCTGGCTTCACTCCAATTCTGTAATCAGCGGGACAGTAATTATATAACAGTTCACACTGCAGAGAAGTATTAATAGCATTTCAGTAATAATTTGACAGTTACTAACACCAAAAACCATTACTTGTACATTAGCGGTACTCTTGGTGATACATTTTCGTTGCTTATTTGAAGCCTTTGCTGCGCTTACCAGCACTCAGAATGAGAGACGCGCATCAAGAGTATACATTTTCAGGAGAAAGCACACAATTACAAATTTTGTGGTGTGTAACAGAAAAGTAATAGCATAGCATTAGCATATATAAATAGTATAACAAATTACTGTTGGCAGGGATTCATAAGGAAAATAATAATATAATTTTTGAAAAGAGTACCGAATGATGAGTATTAAATGAAAGACATTAAATTGAATCTCCCTTAAAGGTTGGGTACGGAATTTGCTTTTTTGGCCATTTTTGCAAAATTACTTGAAATCCTTATCATAACCCGCTTACAGCCACTGAGTTAGAAGTACTGACATGAAAATTAAACAAGTCAATCATCTGTGGAACGGGCAGGGCTCGAAAAACTCCAGCCAATCATTTGGATTGCCACCTCGTTGCATTGGACAGTAAGTACGTCAATCAAACGGTCGTACTGCACTCCCCCTCCCCCGCGCCCCGCGCGCGACCCCTTCGTGCAGTACTCGTGACCCAGAGCTCGTGACCCAGAGCAAGCTCCTGTTTGTTGTTATCCTGCGGTAGCTACTGGAACTAGTTAATCCACATTTGGACCTAGCAGTAGAAGACAATTTCCATGGCAGACAAGACGCCACCATCCCCACCACCACCACCACCACCACTACCACCAGCAAAGAGAAGGAAAACTCTTTTTCAGAGAGTAATTGATAATAAAAACGCTGAAAGAGAAAAACTGAAATCAAGAATAATCCTAGGCGCTGCTTTCGAACGTTGGCGGCAACTGAAGGACGAGAAGGGTCTAAAAACCGATGCTTGTGTGGCGGTTGACATAGTTTCAAAGTTTATACCGTTTATACTCGGTAATACCGGTGTTGAGACGAGTGTATTACTCGTTGTGAAAATGTCCACACCGCAGCAACCCTATTGAAAACCAGGACTTCCAATACAATTATATGAAACAAACATACATTTTCTAAAAATAGTAATGATTTATGTGACCGTTTAATGTTTATAACATCTGGTGCAACCATAGCCGCGAGAACGTATTCTCAGCAGGGGGTGCTGGAAAAAAAAAACTCAGCCTGCACTAGACTCGCAACTCGTTACATTGATAAAAAAGATATATAGCAGCGCAGATCAATTACACAAGTGCATGCGCGCACAGTTGAAAATCGATCGTTGTGTTCACTTTCTTCACACCATGGTTCACATCCAGCTGCTCACAGAACAAGTTTAGCGCACCACCGCTACCCTCACACTTTTTCATATAACCTTTTTTCAGCACTAGGTCATATGAGCATTAAATAAATGCTGCGTCTCAAAATGCCTTGGACAGCAGCGAGGATGACTCGCTTTGCCACGGGCCGAAACAGTTCGGAGCGACCACAGCCAGAGCGAACACAGCGGGGCAGAGGAGTGTCAGGAATAGTCTTTGGTGTACACATCAGTACGGCCTATTTGCACTACTGTTTAGTGGCAGTGCAGTGTTTTATTCTATGCCTTTTTATTTTCGTATATTATTTCAATGAATACAATTTATTTATTCATAAAAACAAGATCTGGGGCCTCATGTACTAAGGTTGCGTACGCACAAAAACGTGGCGTACGTCCTTTTCCACGCTCACGTTCAGATGTACAAAACGTGAAATGATCGTAAAAATGTGCGGTCCCCACGCCAGCTCCAGAGCTGTCGTACGCACGTTTCTACAGCTATTGTTCCTTTGGCGACACTTAGAGGTGACGCTGGGAAACTGGGAAAAAAGGTGAAAACAATGACTCGGAGTGATTTGCACATCAGAGACACACTAATGAACAATTAACACACCTTGCAATTATATGGGTGGCTATAAAAGCATGCGCAATGGATGAAGAAAATTGTTTTAAAAATGGCTGCGTTAGCGTTGTTAGAGGACATCGCAAATGTTCAAATCCGAAGGGCGCTGGAGACGCCGGGGCCGACGGAGCAAACCGTGCCCTCTCCTTGCTTGTCTATTCAAAAATAAAAAAATTAAGTTCATAAACACGAGTCAAAGTCTTTAATATCCTGGCATCTTTACGCACAACTTATGTGTATTGCAAGCAGCCAATTGTATGACCAGTATAATTACAGCATTTATGACTTCAGCATATTTACCTTGGGGATGATCGGTGTCCCCTTCATGGGCTCCCACCACTCCGGTGAGAGCTGTGTCACCGATCAAAGCGGCCACTCTCAAATCGAAGGGGGAGAGTTCCCCCACTCCCGTCCCCCCACCTGTTGCGGTCACGCTTCGGCGGTGGGCAGAAACCCTCCACTTCACCTCCACCTTGAGGTCTGACCACTTTTTTTTAATTTCAGAGTGTGTGCGCTGCTGAGACCCCACTGCATTGACGGCCTCGCAAACACACTCCCACTCACTTCTCTTTTGTTTTGCATTTATCCCTGTTGACAGGGTTCCAATAGCATATGCTTGCGCATTTCTACCTCGTGGAGCAAAATCTCGAGCTCAGACTCTGTGAAGTTTCGTTTTTTGCCTCTGTTCATGGTGCCAGGTGATCGGATTAAGAGGTGAATCTCAGGTCCAGAGGCCTATTTAAATGAAATTGCATATTTAAATGAGGGCGTGGACAGTCAGAGTCAGCGTTGAAGGAGAGGGGGTAGGACCATTTGAGTTGTGTATTTTCAAAATCTGCTGGCATTTCGCATACCCAACCTTTAAAGGTTGGGTATGCGATTTGCGATCTCAAATGGTCCTACCCCCTCTCCTTCAACGCTGACTCTGACTCCACCCATTCCAAGTACCTGGACGCGCAATCATGCACGAGCGCGAACAGAGATGCGCGAGAGCGAGCCAGGCTAGCGTAGGTTTTCGTTTAACAACATGGCACTACATTCAGCTGTAAGTTGCACCCAGTACCGCGGGAAGTAGGGGTGCTGGGGGTGCTGCAACACCCCCTGTCCGAGGCCCTGTCTTATCACAGAAAACGATCATTTCTAAAAACTCCGGCCAAAGTGGAGATTTCTGAAAACGCCGGTTATGTGTTGTCGTGTCAACGGGGAGAAACAGAATTTTAGGTTCTGAAGCGTCACATTATGCACCAGGAAATGCTTAACGTCATGTGAGCGCCCGCTGTACCGTATTGGTCCGAATATAAACACAAACCCCATTGTAAGACGACCTATATTTGGAAAAAAGATTTGAAGACCAGATCTTGTTTTTATGAATAAATAAATTGTATTCATTGAAATAATATACGAAAATAAAAAGGCATAGAATAAAACACTGCACTGCCACTAAACAGTAGTGCAAATAGGCCGTACTGATGTGTACACCAAAGACTATTCCTGACACTCCTCTGCCCCGCTGTGTTCGCTCTGGCTGTGGTCGCTCCGAACTGTTTCGGCCCGTGGCAAAGCGAGTCATCCTCGCTGCTGTCCAAGGCATTTTGAGACGCAGCATTTATTTAATGCTCATATGACCTAGTGCTGAAAAAAGGTTATATGAAAAAGTGTGAGGGTAGCGGTGGTGTGCTAAACTTGTTCTGTGAGCAGCTGGATGTGAACCATGGTGTGAAGAAAGTGAACACAACGATCGATTTTCAACTGTGCGCGCATGCACTGGTGTAATTGAGCTGCGCTGCTATATATCTTTTTTATCAATGTAACGAGTTGCGAGTCTAGTGCAGGCTGAGTTTTTTTTTTCCAGCACCCCCTGCTGAGAATACGTTCTCGCGGCTATGGTTGCACCAGATGTTATATATGGCGACACATTAGTGCCATAATTCACTAATGTGATAAAAGATGCATTCGGGCGTATTATATTATTCCACACGCGTAGATATTAACTGCGAGCGCGCAAATGATCTCTGCGCGCGCGCAAATTACCTCTGCGCGCGCAAAACAGCCTCTCGCGCGCGCAAATTACCTCAGCGTGCGCAAAACAGCCTCTCGCGCGTAACAGCCTCTCGCGAAAGATGTTTTTACGCTCGCTCGAATTTAATTTTGGCACTATGGGGGAGGGAACCAAGGCAGGGCGGGCTTTCCTATGATTGGCCGTTTCTGAAGCGCGATATTTGATTGACAGCCCTCCTCAGCCCTCCTCTCATTCAATTCTGAATTGTTCAGTAAATGGCTGAAACGAGTTACGTATTGTAACTCCAGATTCTATGAGTATAGGCGCAGCCTTTTAAGTGTCGGCCTCATTGTCCTTTAAATAGCTGAAGAAAAGCTGTTTATTGGGAGCAGAACGTCCGCCGGCGCCCGACTATATCTGCGAAATGCGGACGTCGTTGAGGCACGCCGCACGCGGACGTAATTGAGGCCCACGCTGTTGGTGGTCGGGGATTACACATTTTTCAGTGCTACGGCTCACGCCTAGGGATAACCCAATAGCAATAGCCTTAAAAGGCTGTGCCTATACTCATAGAATCTAGAGTTACAATACGTAACTATCGTTTCAGCCATTTACTGTACAATTCAGATTGGAATTGAATGAGAGGAAGGCTGAGGAGGGCTGTCAATCAAATATCGCGCTTCAGAAACGGCCAATCATAGGAAAGCCCGCCCTGCCTTGGTTCCCTCCCCCATAGTGCCAAAATTAAATTCGAGCAAGCGTAAAAAGATCTTTCGCGAGAGGCTGTTTTGCGCGCGCTGAGGTAATTTGCGCGCGCGAGAGGCTGTTTTGCGCGCGCAGAGGTAATTTGCGCGCGCGCAGAGATCATTTGCGCGCTCGCAGTTAATATCTACGCGTGTGGAATAATATAATACGCCCGAATGCATCTTTTATCACATCAGTGAATTATGGCACTAATGTGTCGCCATAGTTATAAACATTAAACGGTCACATAAATCATTACTATTTTTAGAAAATGTATGTTTGTTTCATATAATTGTATTGGAAGTCCTGGTTTTCAATAGGGTTGCTGCGGTGTGGACATTTTCACAACGAGTAATACACTCGTCTCAACACCGGTATTACCGAGTATAAACGGTATAAACTTTGAAACTATGTCAACCGCCACACAAGCATCGGTTTTTAGACCCTTCTCGTCCTTCAGTTGCCGCCAACGTTCGAAAGCAGCGCCTAGGATTATTCTTGATTTCAGTTTTTCTCTTTCAGCGTTTTTATTATCAATTACTCTCTGAAAAAGAGTTTTCCTTCTCTTTGCTGGTGGTAGTGGTGGTGGTGGTGGTGGTGGGGATGGTGGCGTCTTGTCTGCCATGGAAATTGTCTTCTACTGCTAGGTCCAAATGTGGATTAACTAGTTCCAGTAGCTACCGCAGGATAACAACAAACAGGAGCTTGCTCTGGGTCACGAGCTCTGGGTCACGAGTACTGCACGAAGGGGTCGCGCGCGGGGCGCGGGGGAGGGGGAGTGCAGTACGACCGTTTGATTGACGTACTTACTGTCCAATGCAACGAGGTGGCAATCCAAATGATTGGCTGGAGTTTTTCGAGCCCTGCCCGTTCCACAGATGATTGACTTGTTTAATTTTCATGTCAGTACTTCTAACTCAGTGGCTGTAAGCGGGTTATGATAAGGATTTCAAGTAATTTTGCAAAAATGGCCAAAAAAGCAAATTCCGTACCCAACCTTTAACAATATACTTCAAAATACGTCAAAATTGCATCCTTGTATCGATTCGGCCAAATAGCCTTTAGCTGCCTGCCACAAACAAAGTTTATGGTAGCCCACTCATTCGGTTGCACTCTTGTTCTAACATAAAGATTATAAAATACAACGGATTGATTTAAACACTGCAGTCACTACATCTGATATGAATACTAATGTTAATGAATTAGAAGAAAATTATCAGAAAAACAATGTTTTTTTTTAGCCATGGTTCTATTGTGGTAGAAAATAATGAAGGTTTAAAAGGATATTTGCCAAATGTTGATATATATTAGTGGAAAGAAATGTCCCAGCGGGGGGGGGGCGGGACACAGGCTCCAGACCTTGTTCCATTGTTATTCAACAGCTCAGAGGATCACACAGGACCCCCTCTGAAGCCAATGACATCAGTCTATCTCTCAGTTCACTTAGATACAAGTATAAGTAAGGTTAACTTAAAGCATGAATTATACAAGAATATAAGGTAAATATATTTACAGTTGATGTTACCTGGCTTTCCTTGGTCAAATAAGTGCTTGCATTCTGAGGGATGCAAGCACTGTTCCTTATTCATGTGTTACACAAAATATACCCCCACCCACCTAATTTACACATTAGTGGCCCTTCAAAGACGGCTGGCTCAAGTCACGGTGAGAGGAAACGCCCTCCTATGGTTTCTCGTCTGGTTTCAAAATGTATATTCTGCAGGCTCCAAGTTAGAGTTAAGATAACTAATCCATACCCTGGTTAAAATCAGACACTAGCAGCTTTAGGATTATGACTGTATATGCCACAGACAAATAAAGTGGCAGTGTTGACTATTACATATGCATATTTTACTGTTTAAATTAATATTGCTTTCACAGGGCTCATCTCTTAAACCCATGTGGTAAGTTATGGAGATAGAATCATGCCAAAACCCCGCACACACGCAAAACCCCGCACATAGTGTCAAAAGTCACGTGACAAATAAATGTCCTGTGATTCACACTACACAACAGCAGATGGCGCTGTTGAGTCAGTTTAAGGCCGCCAGGACGATCTTTTTTTCTCCCCAAAAATGTTATTTGATGCCGGCCAACCATGTGTGGATTCTATGGAAAGCCACTAACTGGCCCTAGAATGGCGCGGTAAAAGAGCTAAACCGCACGGAAACCGTACGGAATCCGTGCGGTTTGGCAGGAACAACGCCACCTGTTGTTGTGGAGTGTGAATCACAGGACATTTGTTTGTCACGTGACTTTTGGCACTAATTTTCCGCCTTGCTGATCCGTGCGCAAATGCATTCCGATCCGTGCGCAAATGCATTCCGATCCACGCGCAGCTTTCGTGTTCCGTACTTGTAGAATTGTTTTGTGTACTTGAATGATTTTTTTTTGTACTTTGTGTAAAACATACTGTATTTGTTTCTGAAGCAAAATGCATTAGTTTCTGAATGATGTTTTGTATTTGCAAACCACACTGAGCGTGTGTGTGTGAATCATTGTGCGTGAGAAAAACACGTTTTGTGTGCGTGTGAATCGTTATGCGTGAGCAAAACACGTTTTGCGTGTGTGCGGGGTTTTGGCATGATTCTAACTCCATCGTAAGTCATGGTGATTTAAGATCAGGTAAATAAACAAGGCGATGAATGGATTTTAATGAAAGACCTCACTTCATATAACTAATGTATAACATGTAACTTTATGTAACAAATGTTTAATATGCAACCCTTCTGTACGTAATGCTTGAATTACTGTATGAAATGGATTTTAGACATTGTGGGCGGGACATAAATGCTAATGAGAAACAGGGCGGGCCCGTAGGTTAGAGCATTGTGATTGGCCAAGGACGTCTTGGGGGAGACCACACAATTAGGATATAAAGTGGAGCTCCGAGACGAAAATAGTTATTTTCAAACCAACTCAGGTGATGTTGTTACTCTCTGCGGTGACAATAAAGCCTTGATCATTCAACCCTAGCCCTTCTCGACCTCTCCTAATTTGTTAGAGGATTAGACCGTAGGTATTATTTACGACACTATCTCTACGAATAGTTTGGAATAGTAGCACTTGTCTAAGGCCTATAGCATTGAATCTGGTAGGGAACGGAGTACCTCTGGATATCGGACACTAGCTATATACTATATCGGACAGCATTTTTAAATCTCAACTGGGCTGGTACAAATGTTGGACCAGTAGCACCACTGGTTGGTGCCAAATTCCCTAGGGCAGAGGCTGTCTAGGTGGGGTACTAGTGCACATTGGTGAGTGTTTGTAGGTCTGTATCCATACTCATGTGTACGCCCAGAGAGACTTACTGACTTAATGTCTCGAAGCCTGTCCAACCCTTCCTTGGACCTCAAACCCTAATGTCTGATGGGTAAGACGTTCCCCCGTCTGCTAGGATCCATCACACAGAAACCCAAAGCTCTAATGCTGCAGGGCAACCTGTGCCTTTTTCCTAGGATTGCTCTCTTGGGGTGCGGCCAAGGGGGAAAATCAGCAATTGTTTCAAGTGAAATTTTGTACCTTTTGAGTTGGGCAGCTCATCGAGTTAAGTACCCCTCCCGGGATTGATCGAGGAGGTACTCGAAAGCAATCTGTGATTTACCTTTCCAAACAGTCCTGGGGCTGACTGAAGTCTAAGTACCATAAATATAATCACCCCAGTGTAACAACACTGCTCTTGCTCTTATCCATGATGGGAAACTCACACGCTGAATGATCGACACATCTTGATCTTGGTCGTTGATAATCGTTGCCATGATACCAGAGTTCTTTTGTCTAAAGCCGGCGAAATGTTTTTCCCCTTACCCAAGTTAGGTTAGGTTAGTTGAGAACCGACTATGAATATTTTTTAAAGCAAAATCCTGGAAGATATTGTGTGGGACACACCAGACAGTTTTGAACAATGTTTTTGTTAAAACGCAAATTTCCTGTCATACATTGCTCTTCATCGCTTTAGGTAGAATGTTTAAATTGCCCCCGAATATTTCTTATTCCGTCTCATTTTTATATGCCATGTACATGTATGGATGTACATGCGTTTTCATTTTTTGTTCATGCAGCAGAATTGAGAACTGCCTAGGTAAAGTAGGCAACTCATTTGAAGAGAATCTTTTAACATATTTATAAAAAAAACAAAGAAATACGTCCGGTACTTTGGACGTCGCAGGCCAGTAATATCCTGCCCAATCATTTCACCTAGTCCGAATAAAATGATTGGAAGGCCTATTACATGTTGGTCTACCAACCTACCCGGGCTACCTGCAAGCCCTCTGCCTATGCACTCATTGGGCATGACCAAAGGCTAGTCTGCCAGGCAGAGCTATTTCTAAAGCTAGCTAGCTAGTCACGTCACATGTTTTGGGGAGTGGACGGGGGCCAGAAGGGAGGGGTGGGATTTTTTCAGTTGGTTATGCCAAACATCCACCCCTGCCTGTAGGTATCCTTCGGGAACATGCCCAACCAGGTTGGGGATGGGGTTGGGCACGTACCTTTAAATCGCTTTGATTAAGAACAAGTAAGAACAAGAGGAGAGCTGGCATCCCCCCTTCTGCCCTAACCACCTTCTACAGGGCTGCTATTGATAGCGACCTCATCAGCGGCCTCTCAGTCTGGTACGGCCCGGCCCGCCGGCCCCCTGCCGGTGACCATAAGGCTCCACAGGGGGGGGGGGGGGGGGGGGGTAGGACAGCAGAGACCATCACCAGATCAGCCCAGCCATCCGTCCAGGACCTGTACCCGTCCCGCTGCCGCAAGAGAGCCACCAGCACCATCATCAAAGACCCCGCCCTCCACCCAGCACACAAACTGTTCACCCTCCTACCGTCTGGCTAGTGCTACCTACCGCAGAATGCGGTGAAGGACTACCAGACTCACAGGCCATTGTTCCCCACAGGCCATCAGACTCCTCAACTCACGCATGAACTTGCTCTTCATATGCACAATAACTATATGCACAATAATACTGTTACTGTATCTCCATGCTGTTATTTGGCACTTTTTGCACTTTTTGGTATATTGCATCTGTACTATATTGCACCTTTATTTGAACATCAACAACTGCCTCACAACACTGTGAATGTTCTATTCTGTATAATGTATGAACTGTCTGTCTCTGTTTATTTGTTTTTGTCTTTTTGCACTAATATGTTATTATGTTATACGTTATAGGTTGTGTGGTAAATATATTAATAGCATATTTGGAGTATGGGGAAACTTAATTTTGGTCCTCTATGTAACTTGTTGCACGGTCGGTCTGACAATAAAGTTCACTAGATTTTGACTTTGTATTATTTTTTTCCGTTTAAACATATTCTAACCCGTTTTAACATAACCCTAACCCTAACCCTGACTGTTATGTGCATTTATAAATATTGTCTTCTCAAGAGGTTGCACCGTTCTCTAGCTCTCTTTAAGAACTACTCTATAATAACCCTATGCTAATAGTTAGGTCTAGTAGTACTACGATGGAGGCCAACCGTTACTCAAGAAGCACTACAAAGGCGCCATCTGCTGATGAAAGCACATAGTGCTGCTAACGGAGCTCTCAAGGCAATTACCAGTACGACACTGCCACCTGCTGGCACAGAGGCTACAGTGGTAAAAGTATGCTAAAATGTGATCATTTGAAGACACATTTTGGGCTTAACCCAGGGATTTAAAATAAGGTAATTGTGTATTTGTGTTTTTTTTTTTATCAACCTACACTTACAAGTATTTGCATTGTCCTGCTAAGCCAAGGGGAAAGTGATTATTCAATGCTGTTTGGCCGTTTTAACCTGATTCCCATTCATCCCTAGTACACCCAGACATCCATAGACTCAGATGAGTGACCAATGGGTATCAGTCATATATACTCATGTGACAAGTGAAACTCTACCATTCAGATAATAAAGAAGGAGCAAGCACACCTACTTATACAGCTCCCTTATTTTTAACCACTGCTGTAGTTTCTTAAATTGGATTTTTATTTTTTAAATTCATGTTATTGAAAGTATACAAATTGTTTTTTTTCCTCCTTCATTTATTTTCTTCATCCATGCAATCACCCACAAAGCCATATATTCTTCCATCCATTCCATCCATGAGAAACATGGATGGAATGGATGATACCTCCCGATATTCATCCATCAATCCATTCCCATGCAACAACCCGACACCCATTTATTCAACCCATATATCCATCCATCCCTCCATCCCCAAGGCAACCTGCTACACACCCTCCCATCAAGCCAACCATCCATCCATCCATCCATCCATATGAATTAATGCAGCCGGTTATCTTGGGGGGCGTAACTGGCTTATAAACCACACAGCGGATGAGCAGGTTTGTTTACGTAAACACCTTCTTTATTCGTTTCGGTAGCAAAACCGCCACCCCTGGACCACATGGTGCTGTGAGGTCTGGACGGGACGCACAGAGGAACAGCGTGCATTGGTGTCAATGCGGCTGGCATTTCTTAAGACATCGGTTTGACCCACAAACACTAGCGGGGCTTCAGTACATTCACATTGCTTTGACGACGTCGCCTTGTCCCCGGTTTGTTAGAATTATTTTTGTGCAGGCAAATTTTTAAAAAGTGACCAGTTTGGACTACAAACTTGCATAGGAAGGATTAAAAACACAAAATATCAATGTATTAGTCACTGTATTCACCGGTGGGTTTATTTGACCACTTGAGGCTACTTCAGAAAGTTTTTTTTTTGTACAAACAGGAATAAAACATTCAGAACTTTACAAAACATGGACAACAGATTCTTTGGTCCCTTTTCCAATCTTTGGTAGGGTTAGAGGGTTGTTATTGCTTCATTTAGACACTTCTTTATAAAATTGCTGTCGGACATTGGCTGCCAAGCGTTTTCTTCAGACATGTATTACATGGGTGTTAGGGTAGTGGACTGTGAGTCGAAAAAAACTACTAGGGGACTGGTAGAAAACATCACGGGGGCCTTCTACAGCGCTAACTACGGAGCTAGCTCAACCTCTCGACTTCCATTAACCCGCTCAATCCTCGACGATCTCGGAGGACTCGGACACCACCTTGCCGTCCTTGGTCTCGATCATCTTGATCACCACGTTCTTCTTGGTCTGGGTGGTAAAGCTGCCGCCGCCGCCGCTGCCGTAGCTTGCGCTACCGTAGCCGCCGCCGCCGCTGCTGCCGGAGCTGAAGCTAACGCCGCCGCCCAGGCCGCTGCCGTAGCCGCCGCCGCTGCTGTAACCGCCGCCGCTGCTGTAGCCGCCGCCGCTGCTGCCACCACCGTAGCCGCTGGAGTAGCCGCTCTGGTAGCTGCTCTTCACGCCGCCATCGTAGCCGCCGCCGTAGCTCGCTAAATCAGGTAATAGGGGATGGCGAAAGGAGACCATTAAAGACTTCTTCCAAACATTGAAATAGTTCCACAAAAGACAAAGCAAACATCTTTCGCCGGAGCTATAAACCCTAGTTAGTTGTGTTTCTCCAATCTTCTTACCCATTTATCCAAGGTTGTTTAAGACAGATTTCAACCCGAAGAGAGTCTTAAAGACTCAATCAACATCTTTCATGGGAGCTATACACCGTAACCTAGTTACACGGTCAATATAGTTGCGTTTCTCCAATCTTATCACCCATTTTAAGGTTGTTGAAAGACTAGTTTGTCAACCAGAGAAGAGTCTTAAAGACGCACCAAACATCTTTCATTGGAGCTGTTCACCGTAGTCTAGTTCTATGGTCAAAATAGTTGCATTTCTCCAATCTTCTTAACCAATTTTTAGGTTGCTTAAGACCAAGACTAACCCAAAACAACTCTTAAAGCCGACACACTAAACGCCTCCCCCCCTCAACACGGCAGAGTGGATCCAGCGGGGGACTTACAGCTCTGCTGGGTGATGTTGATGGACTTGATGCCGTGCGTCAGCCTGTCCTCCTCTCCCTCCAGCAGCTTCCTGTAGGTGGCGATCTCGATGTCCAGCGCCAGCTTGACGTTCATGAGGTCCTGGTACTCGCGGATCTGGCGGGCCATGTCCTGCTTGGCTCTCTGCAGGGCGTCCTCCAGGTCCTTGATGCGGGACTTGGCGTCGCGTACGGCCATCTCGCCGCGCTCCTCCGCCTCGGCGATCTGGGCCTCCAGGTTTCCACGCTAACGGGGGGGACGGGAGGGGGGACGGGGGGGGGCGTTTAGGAGACGGCCAGGGTCGGGTGGGCGAGCTACTGGACTTGAGGCACGGTAGGAACGCCGACTCGGGAAAGTCGCTTATTTTTAGGACCCCGATGGAACGGGCCCGAAAGCTTTGTTTTAATCCAACGCAGTCCAGGAAATTCAATGATCTTTCTTTGATTTTTCGTCGTATATTGTGTACAATATTTCTGTTGGTTTCACCACCAACATGGGATCTAGCCCAATCCAAGATAAATAATACATACCTACTATTGTTTTTTTCTAGCACGACTTCAGTGCGTTACCTAGCAACAACCATTCCACAAAGTTGTGCCTTATAAGTTATGCGTCGGATTCCCCTCGATATCGCATATCTTTATACATTTTCACATTACACAAAAAGACACGCAACACAATGATCTTAAGTCATCCCTTGTTCGCCGTTTGTTCAAACACTAACAGGACTGAAGCAACGAGAGGCCAATGTTTATGGTAAGCTGTGAGAATGGTTAGCTGCTCTAACCATGTTTACAGTGGAATAAATACGTCAGGGGCTATTCCCCCCCGCTACATAAACACCCGCAGGCAGCCATACGAAGCGACAGGTTGCCAAAACAAACGGAGAAACGCGTCTGAGCGCTAAACTCATCCCTGGGCTGAATACCACTCATCCCTGGAATGAACGCTAACCGATCCTTGGGCCGTCCGCTCACCTGTCCCTTGACTCCGTCGATCTCGGCCGTCAGCCTCTGGATCATGCGGTTGAGGTCAGCGATCTCGGTCTTGGTGGACCTCAGGTCGTCTCCGTACCGGGTGGCCGACGTCTGCATCTCCTCGTACTGGAGGGGAGGGGGGCAAGAGCGTGAGCGACACCGCAGGAGTTTAGTGAGGAGGCAGGCTAGAGTATGGTCTTTAAGGGCCTCGATCTTCAATAGTCTAGCCACAGCAGCGGAAGGAAATAAATTCGGTCAACATTACACACAAAAGTCTGAAATTAGACTATTTATGTTATACTAGGTTACTATAACTATACTAATATACTATTTTACTTCTCAATTAAACATTTATTTTAATAAATTTTTTTATTTACAATCTATCGTCAACAAATATACGTTGCATCCTCATTGGGTTGTTTCTCAAAAGTTCCAAGCCAGTTTTATTGTCAACTCCCCCAAAAATGTGCAGAGACAAATAGAAGCATCTGTTTGTCGCTGACCCACTGTGCATTAAGTACGGCGCTCCCGCTGAGCACGACGATAACAGCGCCCCCTGGTGGCTCACCTTGGACTTGTACCAGGTCTCCGCCTCGGCGCGGCTGCGGTTGGCGATGTCCTCGTACTGGGCGCGCACCTCCGCCACGATGGAGTCCATGTCCAGGGTGCGGCTGTTGTCCATCTCCACGATGACCGACGTGTCCTTGATCTGGCTCTGGAGCTCACGCAGCTCCTGGGAGAGGAGGAGGGGGGGGGGGGGGGGGGGAGACAGGAGACAGGAGGTCAGATGGACCCGAGTGTGGGGGGATGGGGGGGGGGGGGGGGTAGGCGGGTGGACTTGGAAAGGGCCGATGGCCTGGCCCTGGGTGGTGTCCGGGAGGTATCTCCCGGACACCAGACAACTCGACGTCAAACAGATGAGGGGGGGGGGGGGGGGGGGGGGGGGGGGAAGTCACCAGCGCAGAAAGAAAGTGACGCACACCAGATGTGTTATCGTAAAAACGCTCAGACTGGGAAGATAACATTCCGTATCAGAACCACAGAAGGATAAAATACGAGTCGGAGAGCACCTAAGTGGCTCATCTGGTCCTAGTTATTATTCCAAGGAGAAATTTTTTTTTGCCAACTCGTAACTAAATTACGATTGCCGTGCGTTATTCAAGAAAACACACGCTAAGGCAGTTCAGGGCGTCGGTGAACCCGGGGTGACACTGGTTTCAGAACAGGCAGGAGCAGCCTGAGCAGGGAGGTGTGTGTGTGTGTGTGTGGGGGGGGGGCGTACCTCTTCATAGATCTGCCTGAGGAAGTTGATCTCGTCGGTCAGACTCTCAAGCTTGGCCTCCAGCTCAACCTTGTTCATGTAGGCCTCATCCACGTCCTACCACACACAGCGAGGGAAAATGTTAGATGTACTGTATTCTTTTCAACTAATACAATAGGAACATCTAAAGTAAAAGAGATCACTGTGTGTGTATTCCCTCCAACTGACCTTCTTGATGAGCACAAAGTCGTTCTCACATTCTGTGCGCTTGTTGATTTCATCCTCGTACCTGGGAAGACGGAATAGATGCCATCAGATACAGTCGAAAGCACTCACTCTCCTAACAGACCACTAGGGGGCAGCAGAACTGTCTCCTAAATGACTAAGTTATTGGAATATATTGGAATTGTTTCAGCTACTTTTTATGTTTTACTGGCCCATCTGTCCAGCAGAACTAAAGGAGCGGTTTCATTGTTAACATGTGTGCCCTGAAAGATAGAGAGAACATAATCCCTGTGTGTGTGTGTGTGTGTGTGTGTGTGTGTGTGTGTGTGTGTGTGTGTGTGTGTGTGTGTGTGTGTGTGTGTGTGTGTGTGTGTGTGTGTGTGTGCGCGCATTGTAAGATAGCAAAAGCATATAGCAGGAAAACATTCCTCGGATCACATAAAGATGGATAGAATTTATTTGCATCATTGGGTGCGTGGCAGCTTAGGATCTGAATCTTGCGGCCTGAGATCCATGAGGAGTGAATGAAATCCGTTGCTCATCACAACGTAGGACAGCCTAGCTAACGCTGAAAACTCCCTGGATTCCTTCGAGGTGTAGTCTAACCAGGAGCAGATGTAGGGAGTAGCCCGTGGCGTGTGAATAATGTTCGGATGACTTCATGAATCCCCTCGTTTCTCAAAGATAAAGTGGGTCGTCCCTGGTGTCTGACGGTACGGCCTCGTTAGGAAGTTGCTTCAGACCTAAACACTAAAGCCCTCACCCAGGAGGTTACACCGGTTTCTTAAAAATGCCCAAACTATTTTATGATTAGAGCTGTGAAGCCTTTGTGTTGGAGTTTGTGCATCTTTTAACCCATTATTAAGTCTTAACACAAACAGTAACCAAGAATGTTCCCTAAAACTGCACACGTACAAAGGATGAGGGTTACTGGTGGTGTATCCTCTCATCTTCTCCTAACCCATTCAGAACCCCTCTAAGTAGCACAGTCATTCAGTCAGGGTGTGGCCAGTAGTACTCACAAGTTCCACTAGTGGTCACTAGTTCGTCTAATGGGTCCTAGTGTCACTAGCGGTCACTACTTCGTCTAGTGGTCCCTAGTTCGTCTAGTGCGCACTAGTTCCACTAGTGGTCCCTAGTTCCTCTAGTGGTCCCTAGTTCCTCTGGTACTCACTAGTTCCACTAGTGGTCCCTAGTTCCACTAGTGGTCCCTAGTTCCACTAGTGGTCCCTAGTTCCTCTAGTGGTCCCTAGTTCCTCTGGTACTCACTAGTTCCACTAGTGGTCCCTAGTTCCTCTAGTGGTCCCTAGTTCCTCTGGTACTCACTAGTTCCGCTAGTGGTCCCTAGTTCCTCTAGTGGTCCCTAGTTCCTCTGGTACTCACTAGTTCCACTAGCGGTCACTAGTTCCTCTAGTGCTCTGGTGTTCCACCGGTACTCACTTGTTCTTGAAGTCCTCTACCAGGCCCTGCATGTTGTGGAGGTCCGCCTCCAGCTTCATCTTGTCGTTGCCCAGGCCGTCGAGCTGTCTGCGCAGGTTGGTGATGTAGGCCTCGAACATGGCGTCGATGTTGGAGCGCGTGGTGGTCTGCTGCTGCAGCAGGCTCCACTTGGTCTCCAGCATCTTGTTCTGCTGCTCCAGGAAGCGCACCTGGACGGGGGGGGGGGGGGGGGGGGGGAAGAGAGCGTTTAGACCCGGCGTGGCTAACAAGGAATGAACGGCCATTGTTCACGGTAGGCGTGGCGGCGGCCGCTCCAGACGGAACAAAACCGGACCCGCCGATGGATCAACTCTGGCGATCATCGAGCGGATGGACGAATGACTCGGCCTCGTTTAACCAGCTCGCCGGTTGCTCGTGATTAACCTCCCTTTGCCGATCCTGCTTGGAAAAGGGAATCATGCATTCCCGATGCATGCCGTGGGTTGTGCCAAGTGCTGTGTTGTTGCTTTGGGCCTAGTGTATCCATGCCGGTCATGGTTTTTCCCAGAGGCAGGGGTGACGTAGCATATCCTGGCAGGAGCCGGGCCGATGTGGGTGGAAGGTGGAGAGGAAGGAGGCTTTGGAAAAGAGATGGTGGCAAGAGGAACCCAGCAGCGTTTCCTGTTTTCCACAAGCAGAGTATTGTGTTGTAGCAGTGGAAGGGGGGAGGGGGGGGGTGAGACGGTGGAGGTGGAGATGGAGGGGTGGAGCTGGAGGTGGAGGGAGGTTAGCCAAACCAGACGGCATTTGCATGCCGTTGAAAGGGAGAAGATATTGAAATCAGCTGGAGCTAATGTGCCAACGGACATAAGAGGGGTGGAAGAGCAGAGGGAAGGGAGGAGGAGGAGGAGGATAGTGCGCAGGAGGTTAGGGTGGAGGAGTAAGTGTTGGAAGAGGAATGTTGATATCATGGTATTTACAGGGACAGTGTCGAGAGATAGGAGGGTTGAGAGTCCATGGGAGGAGGGATAAGATGAGAGGGATGGATACTGGGAGGGTGGGGTTTTGGGTGGGGTGAGGAGGGGAGGGGGTGCAGTCAAAGAGGGAAGGTGATATATTTACTGACTGCAATAATAGCGTGTGTGAAAACAGATGTGCCAGATGAGTGAATCTGCCCCCTCCTGCACCACCACCACCACCACCCTGCCAGGTGTTGTGTTGCACTTCTCAGGTTAGTTCTAGAATCGTACCTCCCTCCCCCTACACCCAAAAACTCTCTCCGTCATTCCTCATCCTGCTTCCTTGGATAGTCTTCAAAGGATCAAAGTTATCAGTAAGTACTGCAGGAGCCATGGCAGTAGAGTCGGTTTATCTGGCTTTTCCCTCTGAGTTTATTTCCCGGCCACAGAGTAGACAGGAGGCGGGGTTACGTAACTAATCCAGCGGCACTCAGGTGAACATGAAACCGGCTCGCTCTTTAAATATTAACCCGGAGCCCAGAGCTGCACCACACACACGCCATTGTGACAACAAACAGGCCTGGCCCACAGCGCACAACTCTCTGCGCAGGCTCTTCTTCTGCGCTGACTAAATTTGGTGTGAGGGTTGTTCTGTTTAGACAAGCCGCTCTGAACGTCCCAAAACAATGCAAGGCGGAATTACTGGCAACACTCGTGCATTGTTAACGTGTTCCGTCTGCAACGCAGATGTGCTCTGTCTGTGTGACTGTGTGTGTGACTGTGTGTGTGTGTGACTGTGTGTGTGTGTGTGTGTGTGTGTGTGTGTGTGTGTGTGTGTGTGTGTGTGTGTGTGTGTGTTTGCATGTGTGCGTGTCAGACAAGGCCACACCCCATCTGAAGGGGAGGGGCAGTCCCAAGGTAACTCCTAATCAGCAACTCCCAAGTTTTATACGGACACACCCATCTCTGTCTTTCTCTCTCCTTCTCTTTCTCTCTGCAATGGAACTTTTCTGCCCCCCCCCCCCCACCCACCTCCCCAACCCCCACCCTTCCATCTCGCTCGTCTATTTCAGCTGCATTCTTAACAAATTAATAACAATGATGATCTCGAATAAACCCTCGCAAACTGCAGATGACACATAATTCCCCCCGGCAGGCAGCGACAGACTACAATGTGCGGGTGGTGAGATGCGACCAAAGCCGGATCATATTACTCCACCCAGATGAAGTGACTCCGTCAGCCAACAACACCCCATGTGGCCAGCATACGTGTGTCCACCACCCGCCCCGACAGACCAGAACCAGAAGTCCCGACACCCAGAACAGAACACACTCACACAGACAGGTTATGACCATACACACACACACACACACACAAACCTTTTATCTTTTGCATGAACACAATGCTCACGCAAAGCATTGCACCTCGCCAACGATGAATGAACGTGGACACACACACACACACACACACACACACACACACACACACACACACACACACACACACACACACACACACACACACACACACACACACACACACACACACACACACACACACACACACACACACAGCCCCAGACTGACCTTGTCGATGAAGGAGGCGAAGCGGTTGTTGAGGCCCTTGATCTGCTCCTTCTCGTGGGTGCGGACCGCCTGGATGTTGGGGTCAATGGCCAGGTTGAGAGGGGCCAGCAGGCTCTTGTTCACCGTCACCGCGGTGATGGGGCCCCCCATGCCTCCACCGAAACCCATGCCCATACCGCCACCGCCACCTGCCATGCTGGAGCCCAGCCCCATGCCTCCGTAGGCAGAGCTGCTGGAGATGAAGCCGCCGCCGCCGCCGCCCCCCATGCCGCCGCCCCCCATGCCGCGGCTGGCACCCCCGAAGGTGCTCCGTGCGCTGTAGCTCTGGCGGGAGCTGCCCATGCTCGGGCCGCTGTACGACGCGCTGCTGTAGTTCCGCGGAGCCGAGCTCGACCTCACGGAGTAGCTGGTCTGGACTCTCTTGGACATAGTGGCGTCGGTCGCAGGGAAAGTGTCTGGCGTAAAAAAAGAAACCGGTTCAGGCAGGCAGGCAGACGTGGACAGCGGGAACGGCTGCTTTCAGTGCTTGGGGGGTGAGGAGACCGGAGAGGATAGGCAGAGGCGAAGTTAGTCAAGAGTTTTAAAGTCCCTGCAGCCGTGGGAGGGGACTGTGGCGCGCTCCGATTGGCCCGGGCCGTGGCTGAGGGGGGAGCCGGGGGCGGGGCAGTAACAGAACACTTGTGGTCTCTATGACACATTGTCCAGCCATTCCAAGTGAATACCTGCTCCTTTCTACACACAGGGAAAAGGGTTTGCAGCCTTGTTTTGTCTCTCTTTCTCTCCTTCCTGGATATTTTTGTGTTTTATTTAGTTCCCTCTTTGTTGTTTCTTTGACTCTTAATTGTCGTTACATTTTCCCTTCTTTCCTATTTCTTTCGTTCCGTTCCGTTTTATTTATTTCCGTCTTTGTTTCGTCTTTCTTTATTGATTTCCTTTCTGTCCTCCCTTATCCAAAAGGATTGGTTTAATCGATTAAGTGTGATACTAACGAGCAGCAGGAAGCAGTAGTATCATAAGAATGGGACCAAATGATAAGAACATTCATTACAAGGCAAAAAGGGTCAGAACAAGACAAGTACATACAAAACCTAAAATAATATGTAATATGTCTGTATATATATATATATTTAACTGCACCAATTATATGGAAACAGCAACAAGTACACAACTAACGAGCCGCTTGAAATGTAAACACTCATGTTGATTGCTCTTCGCCGAGGGCTGCAGAATGTCCTGCAGTTTAAATTAGTTTTATTGCTTCACCAACAGCTTTCTCTTTTCTCTGAGATCAGAGACATTAGAGGCACAGCTATTATAAGGTCGAGACATTTTAATCTGGGACGAAGCAATCTACTGTGACTCACAGATAGGACTTGGGCCACTCCACATTTGTTTTCCTGATACTTGACCTCTGGGGCCCACGATACTTTATTTCACAGTACAGTATCCCACCCCCCCTCCAAGGCTCTCACTGATGTCCGCTGACCTACACGCTGTCATACATTCCTGCACAGGGTCAGCCTGTGCTCCTTGTTCATCTCCTCCAAGCCAGAAGCTCTGGGAGGCCTGAGAATGTACGCGCTACTTATGAGGTAGCTTAACATCCCGAAGGTGACGGTCAACCCAGTAAAACACGGCGGGCTCCAGTGTTTCCACACAAAAAAATAAAAAACGCCCGCACACTCGCCGCGTCTCGTTCTGAATGAATCACTTTAAAACGAAGGCAAACATGTCGTTTAGAAGTGCAGTTACACTAAAAGTGTCAGCTCTCAGGTACTTAGGCTGCAGCTCACCAACAGCTTCACATTCAGCTCCGACTGTGTAAACCTGCCAGCCGTTAACCCACGGCGTCATTGAATCGCCTCACTGGAAACACTTCTAGGATTACGTTGACGCAACATTTTTTTTTATGAACAACGCCTGAGGTGTCAAAAATGGGTGTTGTGATGCGTGAACGGCAAGGCGGGCGGGGTCTGTTCAGGCGTCGTGTGTGCGTGCGATGCGTCCCTCCGGACGGGAGCTTATCGTCCCCCCCCCCCCCCCCCCACCCCGTACACTGCCAGTGGTGGTGGGGACGTGGGACTGGAGTGTCTCCAGTGATACGGGTGCCCGACCGGGTCGTGTTGCTACATGCATCACAGTGGTGTCAACACGGCCACAGAGGACTGGTGGCAGAGGAGGAGGGGGGGGGGGGGGGGGGACCACGCCCTGACACTCTACCCCACCGCCCACCCACCCGTCTCCCATACCCCTGCCCTGCCCCTGGTCCCTCCCCCGGTCCAAGTCCCCCCCCCCCCCCCCCCCAGCCCGGGCTGCCTCACACAGCTCTAACACACTAACCGGCCTATCTCACATCTACTCCCCCACCCCGCCAATCTCTCACACACACACACACACACACACACACACCACAGTCAAACACACACACACACACACACACACACACCCCAAGCACACACACGCATGCCCACGCAACGAAAAAACAGATCTCTCCAGCTTAATTTCCCGCCTCTGGATCATTGTCATGGCAACGTACAAATAGCGTGTCAACTCCCCCCCCCCCCCCCCCCCCCCCCCGCGCTCTTCCCAGTAAATCCCGGACCTCTGACCGTCCGCTCATTCAGTTGCCGTGCACGCTCGTGCACACTAGTGCGCACTAGTGCGCCAAGGTTCACACAGTGCTGTGAGTTAGAGGTTTGCCATGTGAGCGCATGGGGGGAAGAGTAGGAGCGCTGCAAAGATCTCAAACACACACCACACACACACACACACACACACACACACACACACACACACACACACACACACACACACACACACACACACACACACACACACCCACACACACACACACACACAGGTCTCTATTTATTATCCTCTATTTATTATCAGTTGAAGGTGTCCGACATCTGTGATGATAAACATACACCTACGGCCGTAACCAGTCATAGTCGGGGTTAAAGACATGAGTCATTGAGGTATTACTACGACAATCACATGGGATTTGACATGATATTGATGAATATCATATTGGGCTTATTAACTCACATCACAGACTCTCTACGTTACTCATTCTAACGTTCATTTCTAAGGGCATATCTTTTCATGGTAAATAATTGAGGCAATAAAACTGGGTATCAGGCAGATTGATGTATTCATTTGGTGACCGCCCAATATAGTTCAAAGACACCAAGTGATAACATTGGATAATTGCCCAGCTTTTTGAACACCGTTCCTCATTCGCAGTTATATGGAACTTCAGGTGGTGTGGATAAACTAACCACAAACAGCCGCTCACCCGAGCCAGTAAAACTCACCTGATCACTAGCTTCTCCACTGCTCCGATTGGCCAGCTCGCTATCTCTACCTGCTATTCTGGATGACTTTGAACTCTTCCCCCTCTTGACCAGGGTGTGGTGTGATGCGTGTGTGTGTGTTCATGTTTGAATGTGTGGTATTGTTGTTGCGTTAAAGTGTTTCTGTTTGTCCTGTTTTATTTATCTGTTATCTTCATTTGTGTGTGTGTTTGTGTGTCTCTTTTTTGGGGGGGGGGGGGGGGGGGGGGATCTTACAGAGGGTACAGAGATCAGTAAGTGTATGTGGTTATTTTTGCATGTGCATACATGGTCATGTGTGTGTGTACAGAGGTTATCGGTAAGTGTGGGTGTGTGTAAGCTTAGGCGTGAATATGTGTGTGAGGCCCTGATGGACCTTCACACCCTGTTAACGCACCCTCAATAAACGCTATTGATCAGCACCGCGCCCTGAACCCTGACCCCAAGAGGGGCGTGGCTACAAGACCACAGGAGTGACAAACGATTGACTGTTTGTGTCTGGGAATGTCTATGTGTGCGTGTGTGTGTGTGTGTGCGTGCGTGCGGGATTGTATGCGTATGTGTGTTGTAAGAGTGCGTAAGTCACTCTTCCTTTGACCGTTGAATGTCGCAATTATCTGATAACTTATTGCACTCTGGCAGTAAATGCCTCACCCCTGAATCACCGCGCCGATTGTCCCTCCAACAGTGGCCAGACTCGGGCAGGGAGCACATCGATTCATCGTTATTTGCAGAAGCCCGCTGACCGACGGCAGTCTGTTACACAGACATTCAGTAAACTGTGACGGCGATCCAGGTGCTCACCATGTAGGGAGACAGAGCCCTGTGCTCTCTGGCAGACCGGCGGGCCTGCCTTTAAGACCTAGCGGGTGTTGCAATTCAAACTCATCGCCGGACATTGGACCGTCCGTCGTTACCCAGGGGGACAACCACAAGACCCCCGCCCTGTAGATGGGTTTGATGGGAAGGGGATTGACCCCGGTGTTGGTGGCCTGGTCGGTGGGTTCTGAAGCCCAAAGCAGAGCTTGAACTGAGGTTCATAGTTGTAGCGCGACCAAAAGATAGAAGATAATAGAATCATATCGTTTTAATGAATGAAGCTCGCTGGAGTTGGGGCAGGACTCAGGTCTATTTTGGACATGCAGAAACATTATTTTGGGTCGGTACCGACACGGCTGTGTGCTTTGGGCTCAGCGAGCACCTCTGAGAAAGGAATGAGGCGCTGGTGCGAGGCTCACGGGTCACGTCGCTCCATGATGAATCCACTCTGACGAGGAAGTTGCCTGGAGTTTTC